>NC_041400.2:60955450-60957782 GCF_900747795.2 Erpetoichthys calabaricus
ATATATACAGAAGCAAACCTAATTGGTCAAACAGTTATGCATGTGCAGAATAATTTTACAAAGATTATGCGTGTTAACAATCATTAAAAAGAAAAGATTCAGGAACTCTTCTTCTATATGTGATGAAGCTGGATGAAGCTGACTTGACGAAGACGTAGGTGGCATAGATTGGTTTTTCTAAAACAGAAGAAAAAAATGAGTATCTATTATTATTTTAAATTAGAATGAAAATGAGAACCTTGATTACAGATAGATTATCTGTATTAAAATATGTGCATGAATAAACTTTTGGTAACTCTCTAGCAAAAGTTTATTCATACAAATTGGCATGGGATGGCTTTGTGAAAAAGTAAAAATTAGATAAAAATAAATTGAGAATGCGTACTTCGATTTGACTGAGATTATCTGTAATGATGAAAAAAAAGTTTAGTATCTTTTTTTTTCCATACGGGAAGGATGTAAAACCTTACATAGGCACCCTTCAGCCCGTACTGAAGGGTACTGTCAGATTGTTACTGACTAAAAAACACCCTTTTTATTCCACAGCTACCCCAAAAACCAGTATTAGGCATTACTTTGGGGTGGCAGTAGTTTAGTTATGAAACAGCTGGGTCCTGAAAAAAATCTGTCTTATTAGTGGCTTCATCACATATAGAAGAACAGTTCCTCAATCTTTTCTTTTTAATGATTGTTACCACGCATAATGTTTGTAAAATCATTCTGCACATTCATAACTGTTTGACCAATTAGGTTCGCTTCTATATATATGAAGCTGTTTAACCGATTAGGTTTACTTTGGTATATATGTAAGTGTTTGACCGATTAGGTTACTTCTGCCCCGGGCAACGCCGGGTATATACAGCTCGTATATATATATATATATATATATATATATGGAAGAGAAGGTCTGTGATACAGTTTGCATATTTGCAGCTGGAGATCCACGAAGGGAGAAAAAAGAATCACGTATCATAAAAATAGTTTTTTTATTCCTGAGCTTTCAACCCCTATCAGGGGTCTTCATCAGAGGATAATGCTTAGACTTACAAGAATCAAAGGCAATATATAGCAACACATTCAGTGGGGGGTGGGTGGAGGTGACTAAGTCAGTATGATCAAGGGGGGGGGGGGGGGGGGGGGGTTGTATAGTTTATTTATTGTGTACAAGTTCTTCTTAAGTTGGCATATGCTGGATTTATGTCCAAGTGTCTGTTGATGGCGTTTTCATCTGATAGCCAAGACTCGGCCAATTCTCTGGCACTTTTAGTACTGGCCTTAAATTTTACTTTTACGTTGTCCCAGTTGAATGTGTGTCCTGTCGATTTAGTATGTGCATAGATCAAAGATAGTGCGTGTTGAGATTCTTTTTGACGTTTGTCCTATGTATAGGATCACCGTTATCTGGACTCCTAGCGGAACTGGTAATGCAACGATTTGAAAACATAGCTTTATCCCAGATTACACCCAAAATTTGGATACGCTATGTAGACGACACATTCGTCATACTAAGAAAGAACCAGCTGAATGAGTTCTACAATCATATCAACACAATATTCCCTGCAATCCAGTTCACAATGGAAAAAAGAAATCAACCGACACATCAGCTTCCTGGACATTTACATCAAAAGAAATAGTGACGCCACCCTGACCACAAGTGTTTACCGCAAACCATGCTACGCAGACAAGATTCTACACTTCTCCAGCAACCACCCGGTATCTCATAAACGGAGCTGCGTGAAAACCCTATTCAAACGAGTCCACACTCATTGTAATACCAAGGAAACAAAAATTAATGAGAGACGCTATCTCTTCCACCTCTTCACCTTGAACGGATACTCAAAAACATTCATTAATCGGAGTCTACACAGCAGACGCCAAAGGAATCAGCATACAATCGACTTAAATCAGAACCCCCACCCCACCTGGTATTCACTCCCTTATCACCATAATGTGTCAGAAGGCACTGCACGCACCCTGACCAAGTGGGGCATCAGAATAGCACATAAACCCACAAACAATCTGCGCACGGTCCTGTTTAATGCTAAAAACAAGAAATCGACAGCCGAAACACGAAACACAGTTTATAGTATTCCATGCAATTCTTGCTCAGCGGTATACATAGGACAAACGTCAAAAAGAATCTCAACATGTGTACAGGAACATCGCAACGCCGTCAGAAGAAAGGACGCACTATCTTTGATCTATGCACATACTAAATCGACAGGACACACATTCAACTGGGACAACGTAAAAGTAAAATTTAAGGCCAGTACTAAAAGTGCCAGAGAGTTGGCCGAGTCTTGGCTATCAGATGAAAACGCCATCAACAGAC
>NC_041400.2:61257795-61495295 GCF_900747795.2 Erpetoichthys calabaricus
CTTTGGCAGAGTGGTTAAGATTTAGGTGAAAAAAGGTACTGTAAATATTTCTGTATTTCTTGGTCCTTTGTCTGGTGCTCCTCTCCTGTACATATTCAGTATCTTGTCAGACATTCATAAATTTCCTCTGTTCTCCTTTTTGCTTTAAAATATTTGTGCTGTATCACTTAGTCAGCTTTGCCTTGTCACACACTACAGTAAAGACATGGCTAAACATATTGCTAAAAAATATATTACTAAAAATCACACTGCCCATTACAGAGTTGTAGAAGATGTGACAGATGTCACGTGGATATTAAAGGAACACAATCTCCTAAAAAAGACACGCTCTGTCCTTTCTTTCTGTTATTGATGTGGACCCCCAAGTACTTGTAGGAGTGCATGACCTCAATATTCATTCCCTGAACAGAGGCTGTTTGGTGCACTGAAAGTCAATAGCCAGTTCCTTGGTTTTGCTGTTGTTACGATAAAGAGATTTCCCTTTGCACCAAGAAAAAAAGTTTTCTACTTGACTCCTATACTGTGTGTCACTCCTCTTACAAATACACTCCATAAGTGGAAATCATCTGAGAATTTCTGCAAATGACATGACCTGGAGCCTCATGCGTAACAGTGTGCATAGAATTCACACTAAAACATGGTGTATGGACAAAAGTTGAAATGTGCGTAAGCACAAAAAAATTCAGATGCAGAAAACCATGCGTAAGCCAACTTCCACGCACTTCTGCTACATAAATCCCGGTCCGCGTGAAATAGAACGCTCAAGTACACACCTGCCACCCCTCCCAGACTCCTCCCAGAATTACGCCTCTTTGAATGTGCAAATCAATATAAATATTCCCTTAAGTTCAGCGTTCTGTGAAAAAACAACGGCAAAAGCATTTGGAAAAAAGAAGAATATCAGTGAATGCCAAGTGGAGGCAAGGAAAATATGTGGCTCAAGTTGTGCAATATTACAACTGTAATGCAAGTTTACAGTGAGGTAATTGTACTTATAAGTACAAACAGTTCTACCAGGAGCACTTGATAGACTGATTGAGTGCGTTTATATCTGGGCGAAAATGGGCGAAGTTCAAATAGACTGTGCGCATGGTGTGCTGAGAGTAACAACGCTAAAGCAGCTATAGTATTTGGAATAGTTTGGCCATTCCGTGCATCATTACATGGTTACAGGTTGATTACAATCAGATGCCTTAAACTAAAAAACGATATGCGGTTAATGTCAGTGTATTTGATAAAGCTACGTCAGGGATATGAATCTAAAAAATAAAGAGAAGCCACCCAGGAACAGTAGCACTATTTTGATGCTGGGTGTTGCTAGTTTGCAAAACCGAGCTGAAAACTTGTGTAGACTATGGTTTGAGCTGGCGTGAGAATGTGCGTGGATTTACGCCAAGTTTAGTTTTTATACATCGCGATGTGAGCATGAAAATGGGCATACACTCTGTGTATACATGTGACCCCTGGTGTTACATTTGTAGTTGGAGATTTGCAGAGTGAAGAGAAAAGGACACAGGACTGTTCCAAGTGTTGTAAACATCTTTATCAGAGACACAGTACTTAGGTCTCACAAACTGCGGGCTGGCCAACAGATAGTCAGTACACTGTAGGCCCATTACCTGCATATCTCTGAGCTTACCCCTTCAGAGGGATGGCTGGATGGTACTGAAGACTCTGGAGAAATCAAAACAAATAATCCTCACAGTGCTGCCAGCTTTAAAATAAAAAAAAAAAAACCTAAAAAAAAAAAAAATTTAGCCAGCCCTCAGTATTTTCTTAATGAAAACAAACACCTACAAAAGCTTATACATATTCAGATTCAGTCAGTATTATGGGCCTGCTATTTCTATTAACATAGCATTGAGTCAAATCTAGCATTACCTGCTATCAATGATGAAATTATATAATATTATAAATGATAAAAGGTAAACAAATGGGAGATATTAAAATGTAAGTGTAGTATAAGTAAGAGTATGACCCCATTCATTTTTCTTTTAGGAAAATTGGTACATTATATTAATGTAGTAAAACACCTCAAGTTAAGCTAAACAAAAAAATATAAGTATATGTGACTCCTGTTTAAACAGATTTAAACACAATTTAAACACATTGTGTAGCACTCACAGTTTCAAATGGAATAATGCATTTATTGATATAAAATATGTATTGATAGTATTATGGGACTCTTCAATACCCATTCAGAAAACTGTGAAAATAGTATTTACTATAATTATATGATTAAATGATTCTGAAATTTCATGGCTAAGAGATTTCACTGTTATAAGACAGTTATACTGTACACTATATTGATAACTCCTACTTTAACAATGCAGAAACATAAAAATACATTTACTGCCTCATTTTATGCATACAGGTTCTAAAGAGTTCATTAAAAATAGTATATTTATGAATTAGCAGTACTTGCTTAACCAATATAGGGTCATATGCAGTTCGATTCAATCCTGGCATCTTCAAAAACAATGCAGGAAACAATTTTCCAGAGACAACTAGTCTATGGCTGAACCCACTCACTCATTCATGCCCCGACATTCAACCATACTGTGTCAGCATTAAGTTGCCAGTCAACCAAACCTGCAAGTGCTCAGAGTGTACGATGAAAATGGAAGTCTTGAAAAAAAATGCACACAGAAACAGAATGAGTAATTAGTCCAAAAAAGTGATCAATCCAAGAAATAAACTTGGAACTGTTAGAGAACACTGGTATCGACTACATCACTGTGCCACTCTCTCTGAATGAGAAATGTGTTAACATAATCAAGATAAATGAATTCTTCTAGCGGAACATTTTCTGAATCTCCTTAATTTGCATATGAATATTTGTATTATAGACAATTTGTTAATATTATTCAAAAGAAAGACTTATTGTCAAAATGAATGTATGCATAGGAGTATGATAAGCACATAAAAAGTTGTGAATATAATTCTTATAATTTATTTAAACACCAGATGGCCAATAAAACTGCAGAGGTTAAGTGTGAGCTCTTCAGTGTAGAGCACAATAGAGCAATGGAAATTATTATGGAGAAAAGATGTGTGCAAATTCACCTTATAATTAAAATATACCTTTTATTTTAGTGGTATAGACCCCTCAGGGATTAGAGAATTAAGAAACATTGTCAGTAAGAGTCTGAGCTGACCTAGGATCTCCAGACACACTTGATGACTATATTCACTTACAAATAAAGTATAATTGGGATCTTTTACAATTTAAGACTAAGACTTTAATGATGCCAAAGTAAATGGAATGCAGTAGACCATAACAACTAGGCACAGAAAATAATTTTACCCAGGTCAATGGACAGTAATTGAGGTTACTAATTGATTTAAGTTATTTAACACTACAACAAGAAAGTTGACTATATAAAGGTCTCAACAGATACACATGTAGTTAAGATATAAAGAATGATGAGGCAATATCTTTTATTTTTGTGTCTTGATAATTAAACAAACATAAAAAATGTTCTCTATACTTTATTTTGCAAAGAACTGAAATAATGAATCTTTTCATTTGAATATTTGAATTCTAAATTTCCAAGTGAGAAACAAAAATGTCAAAATGCATTAAGAAATTAAAAAAAACACTGAAAATGACCTATAATGTATAATATTTCAAAGGCAATCTGTCTTTCTTGACTACAAGATTTTAGTCCTAATGTTTACTGTAATGATGTGTTAGGATGTTATTCTGTAGTAAGTTTACCTTTACATTTGGTCTGTATTAGCACTATAATAACAATCCATAATCTAACTAAAAACCCAGAAAAAGTGGTATAAATGCAAATAACATGATTACCATTTCACCTGTAGATGTGCAATGTTTTAGAACTGTAAGAATAGATTATAGATTAAATAAAAATCCATACAAAGCAGCATAAACATGAATAACTTAATTTCCATCTCAAGCTGCTGTAACAATGCCTTTCAGCTCTGCTCTTTTAAGACGTTAAATGTGGCTTTCCTAAATATTACTGTGTTAACCCTCAAGACTTTTTACATTAACGATCTTATCAGTGAGAGGAAAATAGACCTTCTTAAATTATATCAAGTTGCATTAGTCAGCATGTCAGCTAACCCACACATAAGGAAGGACACACACTGGATTTAGTGATTTCAAAAGGATTAAAAGTTGACATGAGGCAGATCATAGATGTCAGTATATCGGACAATTTTTTCATATTATTGTATGTAGAAATACTGATAACTACAACTAATGAAAAGCTGACTGTTAAAAATGTTAGTTTGGTACATCTGCAGCGTCAATATTTGCTAATATTCTAAACAGTTAGTCTGATTGTAGTGCTCGCCTTAATAATGTTAATGATGTAACCAGTAAGGTAGAACATTTTAATGCTAAGGTGAAAGCCACAGCTGATATAGTGGCACCTGAAAAGAGTGTTAAGAAACCCTACAGCACTATCATACCTTGGTAGAACCAAAGAATTTCTTCTTTAAAGGAAACATGCAGGAGAGATGAGTGTAAATGGAGAAAAATTAAACAGATTGACCGCTATGAAATACTAATGGCAAAAATATCTGAATATTACAATGCAGTCTGACTTGACAAGCAGTGTTATTTGTCTAAAATTATAAATGATAATGCTGGTAATCAAAGTGTTTCATTTTCAACTGATGATCGTCTTCTAAATCCAACTCACTCAATGGAATGCCTCCGAAAATCTACTAGTGAAACTTGGGTGACTTTTCCTATATTTTTTTAAACACAAAATAAATTATATTATAAATAATATAGTACTTGCCCCCAAAGTTAATCATGTTGAACCCCAGCATGCCCTTTTAAGCGATTTAAATATTTCGCTGAAATAGATCTACCTGAACTACGTGGAATAATTTCTCAACTGAAACCCACCACCTGTGCCCTAAACCAAGTACCAACAAGCTTTTTCAAAGAAGTCTCCGTTGTGCTAATTGATAGTGTACTAAACAAAGTGGACTCGTCATTAGATATGGGGGTCTTCCCTGACTGCCTAAAGACAGCAGTTGTTAAACCCTTGGTAAAGAAAAATAATCTTTACTCTTCTGTCTTTAACACATTTGACCAATTTCTAACCTGCTTTTCTTAAGTAGAATTCTAAAAATGGCAGTTTTAAACAAATAAATGATTGCTTTTAATAAACCATTCTGTTCTTGACAGATCTTCTCAGATTTTGGAACAAATCATAATACAGAAACTGCACTGGTTAAAGTAGTAAATGATTTGTGGGTAAATGCAGGGCACAGACCATATACAGTATCTGCACTTGTTCTCTTATACTTGAGTGCAGCATTTGACACTATAAACCACAGTATTCTTATAAATCACCTTAGACAGTGGTGCCAGTGTCTTAAAATGGTTTAATTCTTACATAACAGGTAGAAAATTATTTCTTAGTTGCAGTAATTGTACTTTGGAGACCCACGATATTGTAAATGGTGTACCATATTATGGGTCCGCTGCTTTTTTCAGTCTACATGCTTCCTTTAGGTCAGGGTATCTCGACACACAAGGTGAGTGACCACAGGTATGCAGATGAAGCACAGCTTTATTTATCCATAGCACCTGATGACACAGATGCTTTTGGCTTTCTGATCAAATGTCTTAGTATTTTCAATTAGATGAGTAGAAACTTTGTCAAACTAAATAAGGAAAAAAAACAGAAGTCTTAGTGATTGGCAAATATGGAAATAGTAAAGGCATTAGAAATAAACTTGATCCTTTAGAGTTTAAAAGTCAAGGTGGAGGGTAAAGAAATTAGGGGTAATCATTGACTTCAACCCTAAACATTAAATCGCATATTAACCAGATTACTAAGACTGCATTTTTTCACTTCAGGAATATAGCAAAAGCTAGACCTCTTACAACTTTAGAAGATGCTGAAAAATTAGTTCACCCTTAGATTACTGTAATGCACTCCTAACAGGACTACCTAAAAAAAACATCAATCAGTTGCAATTAGGGCAGAATCCAGAATTAGCCAGGATCTTAACTAGAAAAAGAAAATTTGAGCTCATCTCACCAGTTTTAGCATTGTTACATTGGTTATCCGTGTCATTTACAATTGACTTCAAAATACTACCAATGGTGTATAAAACCTTAAATAATCTTGCTCTGTCCTATACTTTGGAATGCCTGCCCCCTTTCGCTCCAAGTCGTAACCTTAGATCATCTAATGGTGGTCTGCTTATAGTCCCAAGAGCCAAGCTTAAAAGAACTAGTGAGCTGGCCTTTTGCTGCTTTGCACCTAAAATCTGGAATATTTCACCAATAGAAATTTGCCAGGCTAATACTGTGGAACATTTTACAAAACTGCTAAAAACTCATTATTTTTATTTGGCTTTTTCGTAGTTATATTTTAGTTGGTCTCCTAATAGACTATATAGGCATAGAATTATTTTCCTTGGGGATTTGCAATCTTTACTAATCTCTACTTTTCTCTGCTTCCTTTTCTGATTGTTCTGTGGCGGTGATTTGTGCCAACACCCGATCAAGGCACCATGCAGCAACCTGTGATGATGGAATGGAGGTGGGTGCTGCAGGTGTCCACATGTGAAGTCTGGAACCATAGAGAAATGAATTGAGCATTTATGTTATTTAGAATGCCTAATGGGGACAAGGTGGTCTTTTGGCCTTGGAAACCCTGCAGATTTTGTTTTTTTCTTTCCTGAACTGGAGTTTTTTTTTGTTGTATTTTATTTCTGTCCTCCCAGCCATCTGACCTTATCACCAGACTCATCAATAGAGAGTTACATCATGACATCGTATATAAAGATGGTACTCTTCTACTTGATATTTATCTGTTTAGATTTATTTCTTTTGTTTTTCTTTGTTACTTATTCTTTAACATTATTACCAAATCTTATTTCTTGTTCTTTTCTTGTAACTTTCTCGTTGACATTGTGTAAAACACTCTCAGCTACATGGTTTGTATGAAAATGAGCTATTTAAATAAATGTTGCTGTTGAAATTTCCTTGTTTTTCTTGCTCATAAATATCTGAGCTTTAATTTTTTTCTATGAAACTTGCACCAAGTTCACTTTATTTAGTAAGAGGAAATAGTTTAGGTTTAATTGGATTTAACCAAAATCTCAGGGCATAACTAAAAACTTGGGAAATCTAAATGAAAGTGGTAGCAGGATTCATAATTAGCTTCAAAATCTTCTGTTACAATCTTATAAATGTAAATATCACACAGTACTTCTTACTTCTGAAGCAAACAATTCTGTTGCACATATTATATTAATTAACACATTGTAGTCGTGTGTGTGTTTTTTTTTAATCTAGTGAATCCAAGATTGGTCAAAACACCCAGGACAATGATAATGTATTTATAGCAATCTTTCTATTTTAGCCAAGAAACTCTTTTTTTTCATCAAATATAAAAACATAAAGCACTTCATATTACACACATGTTCTCTAGTGCCAAGCAATGGCTGAAGAATTGAACTTTAAAGCAAACTTGCAGGGTAATTAGCTATTACACAGTTCTTTTTTTCATTGAAATCAGGAATAACTGATTTTGAAATAATTTTGTGGGGAAACCACTTCAAAAAGGAGGCTGTTGTGGAAAAGAGGATGGTGGCAAAATTGGATACCATCATGAACAATTCTGCTATCCCCTACAAGGGGCATTTTCTTGTAGTACTATTAGCCACAGTTTCATATCTCCAAAGCGCAATAGCAAGAGCTTCTGGGGATGTTTTCTGCTTGTGGCCATTAGGCAGTTCAGTGCTTCCTCCTGACGTCCCTTCTTTCACTCCAGTCAAAAGCCATAGGAAAATAGTACAAACTTCAATTGAATAGTCATTTATTAGTATAATATTTATTGTACTTATATTTTATTATATTGTCATATATATTATTGTTGACCTCTGTGTATTTTATGTTTTTATGTTTTGCTGTAATAAACAATTGAATCTTGAAAATCTAAAAGATTAGCAAATGATGCTGAATTATTTCTGTTTGCATGCGATGTACCCTTGTGATTAGGGCTTCATTCTCTTTTCTACAAACAAGTGCCCTGTAAAGGAGACTAAACTAAATAAAACAATACTGTTTATTTCAGAAATACTGGTTTCCCTGTGCTTTCACAATACATATCAGATATCATCTAAACTAAAGTACACATCTTTTGAATTAGTAGATAGGTAGATAGATAGATAGATAGATAGATAGATAGATAGATAGATAGATAGATAGATAGATAGATAGATAGATAGATAGATAGATAAAGTTAGGTCCATAAATATTTGGACAGAGACAACTTTTTTCTAATTTTGATTCTGTACATTACCACAATGAATTTTAAATGAAAACAACTCAGATGTAGTTGAAGTGCAGACTTTCAGCTTTAATTCAGTGGGGTGAACAAAACGATTGCATGAAAATGTGAAGCAACTAAAGCTTTTTTTTAACACAATCCCTTCATTTCAGGGACTCAAAAGTAATTGGACAAATTAAATAAATGGAAATAAAATGTTCATTTCTAATACTTGGTTGAAAACCCTTTGCTGGCAATGACAGCCTGAAGTCTTGAACTCATTGACATCACCAGATGCTGGGTTTCCTCCTTTTTAATGCTTTGCCAGGCCTTTACTGCAGCGGCTTTCAGTTGTTGTTTGTTTGTGGGCCTTTCTGTGCGAAGTTTAGTCTTCAACAAGTAAATGCATGCTCAATTGGGTTAAGATCAGGTGACTGACTTGGCTATTCAAGAATTTTCCACTTCTTTGCTTTAATAAACTCCTGGGTTTCTTTGGCTGTATGTTTTGGGTCATTGTCCATCTGTATCATGAAACACCGCCCAATCAATTTGACTGCATTTAGCTGGATTTGAACACACAGTGTGTCTCTGAACACCTCAGAATTCATTCGGCTGCTTCTGTCCTGTGTCACATCATCAATAAACACTAGTGTTCCAGTGCCACTGGCAGCCATGCACGCCCAAGCCATCACACTGCCTCCACCGTGTTTTACAGATGATCTGGTATGCTTTGGATAATGAGCTGTTCCACTCCTTCTCCATACTTTTTTCTTGCCATCATTCTGGTAGAGATTGATCTTGATTTCATCTGTCCAAAGAATGTTTTTCCAGAACTGTGCTGGCTTTTTTAGATGTTCTTTAGCAATGTCCAATCTAGCCTTTCCATTCTTGAGGCTTATGAGTGGCTTGCACCTTGCAGTGCACCCTCTGTATTTACTTTCATGCTGTCTTCTCTTTATGGTAGACTTGGATATCTATACACCTACTTCCTGGAGAGTGTTGTTCACTTGGTTGGCTGTTGTGAAGGGGTTTCTCTTCACCATGGAAATGATTCATGCGATCATCCACCACTGTTGTCTTCCGTGAACATCCAGGTCGTTTTGCGTTGCTGAGTTCACCAGTGCTTGCTTTCTTTCTCAGGATGTACCAAATTGTAGATTTTGCCACTCGTAATATTGTACTGAGGTCTGTCTGTAAGGTAGTCCACGATCCATGCCACCAAGTATGAATCTACTCCCATCTCTGTCAGCTTGACCCTAAGGAGCAGAGGTTGGATTAGAATTGTCATTTTATTTACAGGGTTATCCTCTATTATAATTTTAAATCAGATTTTAATCATTTGCATTGATAAATACAAGTAAAGTCTAGTGAGATTTACTATTATGTGTGCATAGTACAATGAAATTTGCTCTTTCATGCCTTTTCAGAAAAACTGGCAAAAATACAAATAAATAAAGTATACAGTATTTAGTATGCAACATATGAGGTAAGAGACAAAAATAACTGGACTGAGCTTGGGGCTTTCCTGGAAAACCGTCTGGAGGTTGGCCGAAAGTGAATCATAGAACTATATCTCATACTACATGCCTTTTCAAATTGCTGATCGTCTAGGTATATCCTGTGAATAGCCCAGTCAGTCTTTGCACAACAATCGCTACACAAGTTGCCTCAATAATGTCGGGTGAAAAAATTGAACAGCGAATCAACAGAAAATTTTTTGCGAATATTGAACAAAACGGCCACAGAAACTTATGAAATGATAAAAAGTGTACGGTGATAACAGTTTGTCTCACACACAAGTTTTTGAGTGGCAGAAACACTTCAAGGAAGGACAAGAAAATGTGGAAGACATTCGATGCCCAGGTTGGGGGGGGGGGGGGGTGCTTCCCTAAGACAACGCACCTACGCACAATGCTTTTTCCGTAAAGCAGTTTTTGACTGACAAAAACATTCCTATCCTTGATCATCTTCCCTATTCGCCTGATTTAGCTCCCTGTGATTTTTACTTGTTCCCAAAAATCAAAAGTGACCTGAAAGGAACACATTTTTCTTCAATGGATGAAGTGAAGACAGAAACGGCAAGCCTTTTGAAGAGCCTCAAGCAAGTAGTCTTCCAGCACTGTTTCAATCAATGGAATATATGTATGGAGCGGTGTAGAGATTGGGAAGGGGAGTATATAGAAGGTGACAATGTTTAGAATGCTGTAATTCATCAATTTTTTTTTTTTACCAATTCAGGTATTTTTGTGTCTCACCTCATATATATATATATATATATATATATATATATATATATATATATATATATATATATATATATATATATATATATTGTCACAGACGACTGTGGTCATTACCTGGCCGGGATGCTTGGAGGCACCGGAAAGAGACATTAATAGCTTCCGGGGCACAAGGGGGCCGCCGCCCTGGATAAAAAGAGGACCACGGGAAAGGGACAAAGAGGATTTTACCCATTGGGAACCGTGGCCACTGCCAGGGGGCGCTTTAAGCCTCAGGAGACCCGGATGTGATTACTTCCGCCACACTTGGCAAGATGGCGGAGGGATTGGCCAGGGACGCCCGGAGTGCTTCCGGTTCAAAGGGCAGCATTTCCGCCACACCAGGAAGTGCTGCCGGATGGACGTCATCAGCCACCTGGAGCACATCCGGGCAGGAATAAAAGGGGCCGCCTCCTTACAGTCAGTGAGCCAGAGTCGGGAGTGGGAGTAGGACAAAGCTCCCAGGAGGAGAGGAGAGGAAAGGCGGCCAAGGACATTGTGAAGTGTGGAATTTTGGGGTGATTATTGCTTTGTGCATTGTGTGCTGTGTGGATTTGTGTTTATTAGTGATTAAATAAACGTGTGCTTTTATAAAGATGTGGTCTCCGACTGGTGGTGTCCGGGAAAGTCTCACAATATATATATATATCTATATATCTATCTGTATACAGTACATATATATATATATATATATATATATATACATATACAAAAGTCTATATGGTGCAGTAGATGTATATATAGATATATAGTTATGGCACATCTGGGCGCAGCAGCTTTGCTCTCTCCTCGATGTTTCTTTTGTTACTTAACTGTCCTTTTAATTCTGCTATGGACTGAGAATCGTTCATACTGTCACACAGAGTTGCTTAATACTGGAAAATGCTGTGAACATATTTTTCACAACTCTTTTAACTTCAGTAGTATTCCAATGGAAATAGCCCAAATACCAACAGCTCCCTGGATTACCACCCCACCGAGGAGTGTGTATCAAGTGTGTTGTGGAGTGTGTATCAAGCTTTAGGTTCCGGGGGATATATATGTATTCTCAGCTGTACAGCTGCTGATCGGAAAGCTCTATAGTGGGTTGTCTTGAGCGTGTAAAGGATTGTCAGGGTGCAACTTCCAGCCCTGGAGGACATATATAACACACACTGCCTTAGGAAAGCTACCAGCATCTGTATGGATTCCACTCACCCATGTCACAGTTTATTTGAACTTCTCCCATCTGGCAAATGCTATAGAGCCTTTAAAGCACTGACCATGAGGTTCAGTGCCACTTTCATCCCAAAAGCTATAAACACACTCAATCCGTCCATTAAATTCTTCCAGTAGAACACTTTGCACTATGTGTATATGTGCATTGTACTTATGTTTTAATATTGTATATTTTTATTGTTTTATTGTGCTATTTTTGTCATTTTATGTAAAGATTATTGTCTTGTGCACAATGACAATAAAGGACTTCATTTCAATTCAATAATATTATATACACTATATAAATACATAGTGTAGAATGAAACTTACATGTATTATGTTTTCTTCTTGACATCCACATATAATATGCCAATAATGGTTGCTGCAAACTAGATACCTGTAATATTAGGCCAAACACCTGCTTTGTTACAAATCCTTCTTATAACATCTCTTGATAATGGTGCCAGAGAGTGGCAAAATGTTGCATGTTAATTGGACATGTAAGTAAGAATTTCATTGTACGTGAGACAATCTGCTATTTCTTCTGCTATTATATATACAGTAGTATAAGCCTGTCTCAAAATGCATTATAGTTCCAGTTTTATGCCAAAACAGCAGTGCTCAGCTAATCCCTCTAATCCCACAACATACTTCATTATACTTTTATCTCTTGCTTACGTTTGTTTATAAAAACAGAATCTTTTAGCAATCAATATCGGTTTCAGCTAATGTGTCATTAAATGTTTTTGATGCTGGTTTTTAGGGCACATGTAAACTTTGTTCTGGAGCCTTCTCTCTTTTGTTCTAGGGCCCTTCCTAGTGACTTTTCAAACACAGGTATGTACTGTATATTTATATCATCACTGCATTTGCATTCTCTCATTCTCTCTCACATGGCCATGTTTGCTCTGTTCCTGTACAATGCCATCCATTTATCTCTGACAACCTAGCATTATACGAGTAACACAATGAGCGTATATAGTTTAGTTATAACACATTATTGGAACAGAGTCAATAAATAAATGTAAAATTCTCATTTGCCAAAGAAAGGTTAACAAATTACATATTTTATCAGGAAAGTACCTTATCAGGGCTGTAGCATTTTTCTAAACATATGTGAATGAAGGATTAAGATCTTGTTAGCTGGTCATCGAAATTTAAGATTAATTTCAATAAAATCTCAACCGTTCAATGGACCACTATTTATTGTGAATAAAATAAAAATAATAATGTTGCAATGCTATATTTATTAGCTTTTTTGGAATGTACTGTAAAACCATTTTTTTCATTTTCCCTTTGAAAAAATAATAAGTAATTATCTTTGAGCAATTGCATGTTATTACCATTTCCTATTCACTATTATTATACGTATCTGCTCATGGTTGTTGTCTTTTTAATTACTTGGTCTTAATTAGGTCTATGGTTACATTTATTCTTTTATTATATATGATTCCTTTTTCTGTGTAATTAGACAATTCCTCACTTAATTTTTTATACTGTATCTTCTGTTTATGGTGGCCAATAGTTACTTAAAAGTAAGTAGACAAACACAGCACACAAACAAGTTAAATTCATTATTTAAAAAAAGAAAGCAGTGTATTTTATATATTTTGCGCTTAACATCTCACATTATTTGATATAATTAATGTAATAAGCACAGTATTGGCCTTTATTAACCCTGCAGTTTTTATAATTTATTTGATTGCCCTTTGGTTTTGTTTAATTATCCTTATAAGTTGACTTCCACTCCTCTTATTCTTTCATTGAATACATTAATGCGGAATAATATTTTTTGCTAATCAAACTAGGCATTGCATATAGAATCTTATGAAAACAGTAATAAAAAGAAATAACTAAGAATTAGTTTTAGTGTGATGTCAACAAATTAGTGCAAAGAAAATGTAAAAATTTAAACTGTGTTTGACAAAATGTTTGGATAAATTCTCATCGATACATCCACTTTCTAAACTCAATATATTCTACCAAAGATGTTGAAATCTTTACAGCAACATTGTGTGCAAGCCAGGAACCACCTATCACACTGCTAATATAGATATGCCAATTCACCTAACACCATCTATTCCAATCATCAGACAAAATCAAAGTCAAAGAAGAAACCCACATGAATTCTCCACCCTAAAAAACTGTGTTGAGGCTGGGGGTTGCCACCATGTAACTTCCCAGTTTATAAACAGACATTTAAATTCTGTAACATCTTTTCCTGGTTGGGATCATATTGATTCAAAGCCCATCCTCAAAGCAGCACACAGAAAGTAGCAACCAGTCCTGGCGCGCTCACAGACAGACTAGGATGATATCGAGCTGGCAATTAAACTTACAGCAAACCTTAAGACTAATGGAGAAAGCCCAAATATCTAGAGGAAAACATGTGCAGGGAAAAAACATGCCTTAAACATCTATATCATGATGTTGCTCTACGTTTATATATAGTCATAAACATGACCATTGTTCCACTTATACAGGAAAAATAGTTTGAGAAACTACAGCACATAGTTCTAACATGACCATCTGCAAGGAACTGCAGAGCAGATTATTATATCCCACCTTTGTCATGCCTACTGATCTGTCCATTAACATCTTTCCCAAATCTTACCTCAATAGCCCGATGGCCCTGGAGCCAATAGGGGCCAACTTAATTTAATAGACTGAGAGAAAAATAAGATGAATGTAAACCTATTTGTTGAGGTGGACCCTTTTGATGCTCTGAAGAGCTTTTTATTCTCTGATATGTAAAATTGTTGAAGGATAAAGCATCCAAGTATAATAGATCTCCTCAGGCACTATGCACACTATAATGTGAAAGATTCCCTAGGATGAACAAAAATAGTTTCAGTAAAACAGTAAGAATTCTATAAGTAAATGTGTAATACTGTACTTTACACCTATTGCACAGTAGAGTCGCACATTACAGAGTGTTTAAACAGAGAGTAAACAGTTTTTTTTTCTTATTAACAAAGAAAATGAATAAAAGATAAGCAAATGGTGTTACTTCATAACAGTATCTAAAAGAGATTATTTAAAGCTTCATGATTTTTCAATAAATTAACTATTAAACACACAAAACAAAACCTTCTAATTCAATTTGTATTTTCTCAATTCTTTTATTAACAGTTTTCATCATCTTTCTTATTTGTTGGGTCTGTAAAATTTTATGTAAATATGCTGGAATGTAAACTAACTAATGTTTGGTTAAAACATTTTGCAGTCAATACACCAAATCTCTTTTGTAATCTGTAAGTAGAAAATCATACCCTTTCAAATATTTATATATAGTATATATATACTGTATATTGTCAGTGACCAAGGGAACACACCAGCAGCAAGCCAAAATAAACAAGTGCACAATGATGCTAACAAGAATTAAAAAAGAATAATAAGTGAACTGTAGAGCCTTAGGAACAGGGTATGGTTGCTCTGTAGAGTGGTTACATTAGGTAGGAGCTCCGTTCAGCTGTCTCTTCTTTCCCAAATGTGACACCACCTTCTGGTAGCTTCTTGGTCTTGGTCTTATAGTTTTCAGATTGGAAGGAGCAGAGTCACTTGACCTTATTGGGCTTCTTCTTGGAACTATGGGTGGAAAAAGGGAAAACGTAGTAAGCAACAGCTGTCCCTAAGTGGGAGTGCTTACCTCTAACGAGCCCGGGAGGTGACCTTCTGATGCGTATGCATGACAGTAAATGCAGTAGATTAAACTGAGTGATGTGGCCCTTCACTTCTGCCATAGATCGGTAATTAAATATTTTTATAGCTATATGAACATGTGAATATTCTTAAAGACACTTACACAAGCACAAATAAAAAAGTAAATAAGATATTAAAGTAAGGATAGCAAAGCATAACCAACTCAGCTTTTTTTGCAAATATGCAAATATTCATTAAATGGTTCACTAAAAATTAATTAATCACTCAACATGGTAACACATACAAAAGACAAGGATATGACACAAAAACAAATTAAATGTTACAGTGTAAAAGAAAGTCTGGCTCAAAACAAAGAATTGCAGATGTAGGCAAAAGCAATGTTTAATAACACAGTAATAACTACTGGGGTCATCTGAGAGAATAACAGGTTCGACATAAAGGAAATTTTTGGGGCACCAACCCAGCCATTCCCATTTATTTCTAAGTCCAAGCATAAAAATAAACACTCAATGGCGTAAAAAAAAACAAAATTATTGCCATGGGAATAAAGAAGGTGGAATTAATTAGGCTTTTTTGTCAGATTTCTAAAAGCCAAGGAGCTCCTTAGCTCTGGATGCTCATTGTAGAAGTGATGCCTCCATCCGGATGGTCGAGTTATTGTAGCCCAGGGAGTGGAAGGGGGTGGAGTCATTTGCAGTCACTTGGCTGTTTCTCTGTACTGTGGAAGAAGAAAAGGACAAGACAGTTAGAGTCAAAGCCCCCTATCAACTCGGGTGGTATCAAATACCAGTGAAGAACTTGAAGGGTGATTCCCCAGCACCCATGCATGACACTGCCAAAATTCAATTGTGAAGTCTCTCCACACTCTGCTTGGTCATATCTAAATGTTCAGTGATTTTTACTTTTCCCCAGTATTTAAACAGATAAACAATAACAACAATGAAGAAAAGGAATCAGGAAATGATTGGTTTAAAAATCCGGACACAGAATAATGTTAAAACAGCATATTAAAAATTGTTAAGACCGATATTAAATTCTTACAAAAAGCTATTATCTACATACCTGTACTGTATAAATTGATACTTTAATTCTTGTTCCTATTTTAAAACAATTACCATTAAATATTATTATGAAATAATATTACTTTTATCAGATAGGTTACATTATTGAATCTTCTTGAGTAATGATTTTTATTATCTTCATATTGTTTTTCTCTCATTTTCTAATAAGTCATCCACTTCAAAAATGAAAAGCAAGTAAGTAACACAAAGCCTTTTTAGAAAGTTCTGTTTGCAAATGGCAGCTAATAACATGGAATAATATTTTTAAAAAAAATTAAGGCTGGTGTGTTCTCCAAGTATATTTTAACTCAGTATGGTTTCAAAGGAAAGGTGTCTCTAATGACATCTTTAATGGAACTGGAGACACCATGATATTGGAAATGAAGGCCTTTTGTGATGCACTGCAACATGTGCTTTTCAGTTGTTTTCTGAATCTGTAAACCTCATTATTTTATTCAGAAAACTATTAAATACTATTATCATAAGTAAACATAAAGCTCTTTATCAACAAAATTTTGCCGTCTGTATGGAAAAAATTAAGCAAGACCTAGATAGATGGTCAACCCTTCATCTCACTCTAGCTGGAAGAATTAACGTTAAGATGAATATCCTTCCTAAACTTCTTTTTTTATTTCAAAACATTCCAATATATATTAATAAATCATTTTTTAAACAGTTAGATTCAACAATAGCCTCATTCATTTAGAACTCAAAACACCCACGTATCCGAAGAGCAACCCTACAAAGAGCAGAAGGTGGCATGGCTTTACCTAATTTTCAGCTTTATTACTGGGCAGCAAACATACAAGCCATAAAAACCTGGACACAAATAAATGAACATACACAGGCTTGGTCCGCAATGGAAGTAAAATCCTGTAGTACTTCTTTATACTCCCTGCTCTGCACTCCAATAAATGCAAGTTATCGCAAATATACTAAACCCAATTGTGCTTTACTCACTCAGAATATGAAATCAACTTAGAAAGCATTTTAAGATGGAAAATCTTTTATCTGTGGCACCTGTGCAAGAGAACCACCTCTTTCAACCCTCGCAAACATATCCAGTTTTTAATACCTGGAAAAGTTTTGGGATTAAAATGCTCAGAGATCTTTATATAGACAATATATTTGCATCTTTTGAACAATTACGTTCAAAATTCAACCTCCCAGCTACACATTTCTTTCACTATCTTCAAATTAGAAATTTTGTTAAACAGAAATTACCCGATTTCTCCCACCTCGTACCCTCCACAATGCTGGAAAAAATACTGCTCAATTTCGAGGAATTAAACACCATTTCCGCATTATATAAAATCCTATTAGAGTCCCTACCTTTCAAAGATCCAAGAGGACATTGGGAAGAAGATCTCTTAATCAATATATCAGAAAAGGAGTGGAAGGTAGCAAAGCAGAGAATTCATTCGAGCTCCATATGCGCAAAGCATAGAATTATTCAACTAAAAATTATGTATCGAGCTCATCTGTCTCGCTTAAAACTGTCCAAAATGTTTCCAGGGCAAGATCCAACCTGCGAACGCTGCAACCAAGCTCCTGCCTCATAGGGTCACATGTTCTGGGCCTGCACCAAACTAACATCATTTTGGACCAAAATTTTTAAGTGCCTTTCAGACAGCCTTGGGGTCACAATCCCTCCTAACCCATTAACAGCTGTGTTCGGTGTTCTTCCAGACGGACTTGAAGTGGAAAAGGACAAGCAAACGGTGATTGCATTCACTACACTCTTGGCACTCAGACTTATTTTGTTAAATTGGAAGAATCCTAATTCTCCTCGGATAAGTCAGTGGGAAACCAATGTTTTATATTATTTGAAATTGGAAAAAATCAAATTCTCAGTTAGAGGATCTGTACAAAATTTTTTCAAAACCTGGCAGGATCTAATCAATATTATTTTAGAATAAGAGAAATAACTATTACCGCATTTAATTCCCTTCTCCATCTCTTATTTACCTATATATTTATTTCTCCTTTTCTGTTATTTATTGTTGCCTTATTAAAAAGCCCTAAGCAGTTCTCCTTTGGCTAAGCTCTCCTTCTCAGGGGTGGGGTTTGATTTGTCTTCAATTTTGTTTGGTTATAAATTGATCTATTTGTATGGAATGATTACAATAAAAATTAATAAACAAAAAAATATATATTAAAGAGTGTGAAAGGCTTAGGAATCATCATGACAAGATCTTACCTTTGCAAGATACTTGGTTGCTAAGTAATTTAAGATCTTACTCTTTCTCAGTTATTTTCAAGAAAAAGTTGCAGTTCTGTTACAATTAATATTTATAGAGTAATCAATAATCCATAGTTTTTGAAATTTAGGAATGTCATTTCTGAGCTTTATGCAATTTTGATCAAGGCTCGTGCGTGTGTATGTAATTGTCATGATTCGCCCCTTACCATTCATGTACAATTTATTAAATCTGTGAGTTGTATGAAGAAGACTGAAAGGACATTTCATTGTGACATTTTCATTCATAGTACATTTTAAAATTATTCCACTTCCTTTTGTCAAACTATTTCTATTCATATGCTGCTATTTTTGAAACATATAAATGCAGATTATGTGCGTGATGATATGTGATAATCAGTTTCAACTATTAACAGATCATATACCTTCAAAAATGTAGACAACTAAAAATTTCTGACAATTAACAAGGGGAAATGTTCACTTTTTCATATTACAGTCTTATAAAAGCATTACAGTCCTGTGTGTGCCAGTGCAGTGGTGCATTTCAGAGGTAGGGTTGGGAGTCCTGCCAACCTAGAACAGCTATTCTTGGAATTTAAAGTTTTGATATTTTAACAAACGAGGTAATATTAGTAGTTGCACATAACCATGTATATCTCTGAGTGTATAACACATGATGTTTTAACATTAAAGATTATGTCTGTATTTTTTATGTTTTTCCCCATATCTGTGTAGGTTTTTCTGTAGGTATTCTGGTTTTTCTTCCATACCCACACACAAAAGAAAGTGCATGTTAGCAAACTGACTAATCTTAACCGGTAAAAAGGATATTCAAAAACAGTCAACTGTGAGCTGGTGAAGGCAAACTGTGATTTACATCCGGGTACTAGCATTGTTTCTGGCTATAATTTGTTTAAAATAACAATGAAAAACTCCATCAATTATATTTTATGAATAATTTTTGTAGTTACATCAACATGGGTATTTGATGAAGTAATACAAATTTTAAAAACACACCTATTGATGTTATCCAAATCACTTCTAGTGTTAAGATAACAGACCATCAGCTTTTAACCTGACAATTGTCTTCTTCTTCTTCTTTTGGTTGCTCCCGTTAGGGGTCGCCACAGCACATCATCTTCTTTCTGCCCTCTGCATCTTGTTCTATTACACCCATCACCTGCATGTTCTTTCTCACCACATCCATAAACCTTCTCTTAGGCCTTCCTCTTTTTCTCTTGCCTAGCAGCTCTATCCTTAGCATCCTTCTCCCAATATACTCAGCAGCTCTCCTCTGCACTGTACAAACCAATGTAGATAGATAGATAGATAGATAGATAGATAGATAGATAGATAGATAGATAGATAGATAGATAGATAGATAGATAGATAGATAGATAGATACTTTATTAATCCCAATGGGTAATCTCACCTCTCTGACTTTGTCTCCCAACCGTCCAACTTGAGATAACCTTCTAATGTCCTCATTTCTAATCTTATCCATCCTTGTCACACCCAATGCAAATCTTAGCATCTTTGACTCTGCTACCTCCAGCTCTGTCTTCTGCTTTCTGGTCAATGCCACCATCTTGCAACCCATATAACATAGCTGGCCTCATTGCCATCCTGTCGACCTTCCCTTTCACTTTTGATGATATCCGTCTGTCACAAATCACTCCTGACACTCTTCTCCACCCATTCCACCCTGTCTGCACTCCCTTCTTCACTTCTCTTCCATAATCCCCATTGCTCTGTACTGTTGATCCCAAGTATTTAAACTCATCCACCATTCCACTGACCTTCTTCTCATTTACACACATGTATTCTGTCTTGTTCTTACTGGCTTTCATTTCTCTCCTCTCTAGAGCATATCTCCACCTCTCCAGGGTTTCCTCAACCTGCTCCTTACTATCGCTACAGATCACAATGTCATCAGCAAACATCATAGTCCACAGTGACTCCTGTCTAATCTCGTCTGTCAACCTGTCCATCACCATTGCAAATTAAGAAAGAGCTCAGAGCCGATCCCTGATGTAGTCCCACCTCCACCTTGAATGCATCCGTCATTCCTACCGCAGACCTCACCACGGTCACACTTCCCTTGTACATATCCTGTACAACTGTTACATACTTCTCTACCACTCCCAACTTACTCATACAATACCACAACTCCTCTCGAGGCACCCTGTCATATGCTTTCTCTAGGTCCACAATGCAACTCCTTCTGGCCTTCTCTATACTTCTCCTTCAATACCCTCAGAGCAAACATCGCATCTGTGGTGCTCTTTCCTGGCATGAAACCATACTGCTGCTCACTAATCATTACCATTAATGCATGAACATGGTACTCCACATCAGGAGAATGACATCAAGGTGAAAATTCTGTAAGTTAGAACAATGCGGCTAAGGGAAAGGAGCAAATAAGATCCACAGCTTTGAGACCAGAGTTAAGAGTTAACTGTAAGAAATAGGTTAATTGGGCCAGAAAGAGAAGCATTTTTAAATAATAGATGCAACTAAACAAGTTACCACAATTGCCTTTCCAGGAAATATGTCAAGCCTTTGCCATAAATTATTTAAGCAAGAATAAAAACTTTAATAGTTAATACATACACTTAATTTAGTTTGTTTCATGAGATGTGCACCAAAGGCACCATGAAGTTTTTACAGTGGGGAATTTAACTAAATTAATATTTAAGCCACACCCTAAATTTGTGTTGCATTTAGATACAATTTTGTTTAAGCCCACCCACACATTTGAATAAATTCCCAGTGTAGTCATATTTATTACAGATCTTGGTCTTTGTTATGAGACACTTATAATATCAGACTTTTGTTTATAAATATATGATGATAATGATAACTTGGATTAGATTATCTGGAAGCTTATCTAAGCAGATATTTAATAAATACTGGTGTGATAATTTTGATTTTATCAGGTGCTCCAGTGTTTTTATTTGTGTGAAAGTAGACCATTTCTTTGATTGAAACTGGTTGTAGGGTGAACAGTTTGCATTACCCACATGCCACTTGTGTTTGAGACATATCCTAATAGTTGCATATAGATTAAGATCAGCCTACTCTGGTAAAGCAATCAGCATTTGGAGTCTTTAATAAAAGTCATATTCGGTACATCTGTTGATTTAATTAACACCGCAGGAGTCAATTAACTTATGGGCTGAAAACTTAAAAGTTCTTGGCCCAGAAACTTGCACAATGACTAGCATTGCTATAACTCAGGTCCCTAGTTCAGGCTTTATCTCTTGGGCCTGGCTGTGAACGATTTTTATTTTTTTTAAGGATCTTTCTTTCAACACCCCGAAGGTTGTGTTAGGGTATTTGGCAGTTCTAAAGATCAGATGAGAATGTAAGTGTTCTGTATAATGAAGTTTCATTGCATTTATTCTCATCTTTTCATTGCTGTTGGGAGAAACTGGTTGTAGGACTGAGCATCTTAGGATAGCATTGCATGAATGGATAACCATTGAGGCTGCAATTCAGTGGAAAACTGCTGGTCCCCAGCTCAGAAAAAGATCAATGTTGATCTAATGGCAATTATTGCTTCAAAATGACTGATTTGTAATTTTTTATTCATATATGAGTTCAAACCCCCATTTTCAGCAGCCACCACTCCAGTGTTCTAATGAAGCCTTTCATCTCATCCATAATTAATCAAGTTTCAATGATAATTGGTTAC
Source organism: Erpetoichthys calabaricus (assembly GCF_900747795.2). Lineage (NCBI taxonomy): Eukaryota > Metazoa > Chordata > Cladistia > Polypteriformes > Polypteridae > Erpetoichthys > Erpetoichthys calabaricus. Next base: position 61,280,169 of record NC_041400.2, read on the forward strand.
TAGATAAACATGTGTAATTCTGCAAGCACAGCTGAAGCCTGATAATCTGTTCAGTAGAGCCATTAAATTTTCTTTTATTGGGTTGCAAGGTACTGGCATTCCTTAAGGTGAATTCAGGGTTCAGAGATGGCCAACAAAGCAGCTTTCACAAGAAACACCTTGTTTTCTGAAATAAACATTATTCCATGCAACATATTGCAAAGAAATTGAATATTTCATACAAATGTGGCCACCACGGTCTAGAGAGATTAGAGTAAAATAGATCTAACCAGGATAGAAAAGAAGTTAAAGACCCAGATTCAAAACTTCATGAGAGAATTAGTATTTCTGAATGAGTAGTTTAAGAAACAAATGCTGCACAGGATCTGTGAAAGAACGTGTCCCCAAGACTGAATTTTGTATAAAGAAATAACCATAATGTTATTTATGTTGTGTGTCTGAAAAGGCCAAGAAATCTATGGAAAGTATATAACAAGTAATGAAAAAGGTAAATGTTAGTAGAATTGTATGTGAAGCACAATTGTCTCTCTGGAACTCATGGGTGGATGATGATTTACCATCAGGGTGACCTGGGTTCACTCCCTGGTATATCAGAGAAAAAAATAATGCAGGTGTTGTAACAAATTCACCCCCCTACATCCCAGTAATCACTCCCCAATTCTCATGCACCCCTCCTTTAACCGCCACCTTATCGTGATGGAGGGGTTTGCGTGTCCCAATGATCCTAGGAGCTCTGTTGTCCGGGGCTTTATGCCCCTGATAGGGTCACCCAAGGCAGACTGGTCCTAGGTGAGGGATGAGACAAAAAAACAAAACCTCCTATGATGGAAAACAATTTTGGACGGCGTTTTCCCTCGCCCGGACGCGGGTCACCGGGGCCCCACTCTGGAGCCAGGCCTGGAGGTGGGGCTCGATGGCGAACGCCTGGTGGCCGGGCCTGCACCCATGGGGCTCGGCCGGGCACAGCCTGAAGAGGCAACGTGGGTCCCCCTTCCCATGGGCTCACCACCTATGGGAGGGGCCAAGGAGGTCGGGTGCAGTGTGAGTTGGGTGGTGGCCGAAGGCGGGGGCCTTGGCAGTCCGATCCTCGGCTACAGAAGCTGGCTCTTGGGACGTGGAATGTCACCTCTCTGAAGGGGAAGGAGCCTGAGCTAGTGCGCGAAGTTGAGAGGTTCCGGCTAGATATAGACAGACTCACCTCGACGCACAGCTTGGACTCTGGAACCAATCTCCTTGAGAGGGGCTGGACTCTCTACCACTCTGGAGTTGCCCCCGGTGAGAGGCGACGAGCGGGTGTGGGTATACTTATTGCCCCCCGACTTGGAGCCTGTACATTGGGGTTTACCCCGGTGGACGAGAGGGTAGCCTCCCTTCGGGTGGGGGGACGGGTCCTAACTGTTGTTTGTGCGTATGCACCGAACAGCAGTTCGGAGTACCCACCCTTTTTGGAGTCCCTGGATGGGGTGCTAGAGGGCATACCTTCTGGGGACTCCCTCGTTCTGCTGGGAGACTTCAATGCTCACGTGGGCAATGACAGTGAGACCTGGAAGGGCGTGATTGGGAGGAATGGCCCCCCCCGATCCGAACCCGAGCGGTGTTTTGTTATTGGACTTCTGTGCTCGTCACGGATTGTCCATAACGAACACCATGTTCAAGCATAGGGGTGTTCATATGTGCACTTGGCACCAGGACACCCTAGGCCTCAGTTCGATGATCGACTTTGTGGTCGTGTCGTCGGACTTGCGGCCACATGTCTTGGACACTCGGGTGAAGAGAGGGGCGGAGCTGTCAACTGATCACCACCTGGTGGTGAGTTGGCTTCGATTGTGGGGGAGGATGCCGGTCAGGCGTGGTAGGCCCAAACGTGTTGTAAGGGTCTGCTGGGAACGTCTGGCAGAGCCCCCTGTCAGAAGTAGCTTCAACTCCCACCTCCGGCAGAACTTCGACCACATCCCGAGGGAGGTGGGGGACATTGAGTCCGAATGGGCCATGTTCCGTGCCTCTATTGTTGAGGCAGCTGACCGGAGCTGTGGCCGTAAGGTGGTCGGTGCCTGTCGTGGTGGCAATCCCCGAACCCGTTGGTGGACACCGGCGGTGAAGGATGCCGTCAAGCTGAAGAAGGAGTCCTACAGGACCCTTTTGTCCTGTGGGACCCTGGAGGCAGCTGATAGGTACCGGCAGGCCAAGCGGATTGCGGCTTTGGTGGTTGCTGAGGCAAAAACTCGGGCGTGGGAGGAGTTTGGGGAGGCCATTGAGAACGACTTTCGGATGGCTTCGAGGAGATTCTGGTCCACCATCCGGCGTCACAGGAAGGGGAAGCAGTGCAGTGTCAACACTGTATATGGTGGGGATGGTGGGCTGCTGACCTCGACTCGGGACGTTGTGGGTCGGTGGGGGGAGTACTTCGAAGACCTCCTCAATCCCATTAACATGCCTTCCAATGAGGAAGCAGAGCCTGGGGACTCAGAGGTGGGCTCCCCCATCTCTGGGACTGAGGTCACCGAGGTGGTCAAAAAACTCCTTGGTGGCAGGGCCCCGGGGGTGGATGAGATACGCCCGGAGTTCCTCAAGGCTCTGGATGTTGTAGGACTGTCTTGGTTGACACGCCTCTGCAACATCGCATGGACATCAGGGACAGTGCCTCTGGATTGGCAGACCAGGGTGGTAGTCCCCCTCTTTAAGAAGGGGGATCGGAGGGTGTGTTCCAACTACAGAGGGATCACACTCCTCAGCCTCCCTGGAAAAGTCTATTCAGGGGTCCTGGAGAGGAGGGTCCGTCGGATAGTCGAGCCTCGGATTCAGGAGGAACAGTGTGGTTTTCGTCCTGGTCGCGGAACAGTGGATCAGCTCTATACCCTTAGCAGGGTCCTGGAGGGTGCATGGGAGTTTGCCCAACCAGTCTACATGTGTTTTGTAGACTTAGAAAAGGCATTCGACCGTGTCACTCGGGGAATCCTGTGGGGGGTACTCCGAGAGTATGGGGTACCGGCCCCCCTGATAAGGGCTGTTCGGTCCCTGTACGATCAGTGCCAGAGCCTGGTCCGCATTGCCGGCAGTAAGTCGAACCCGTTTCCAGTGAGAGTTGGACTCCGCCAGGGCTGCCCTTTGTCACCGATTCTGTTCATAACTTTTATGGACAGAATTTCTAGGCGCAGCCAGGGCGTTGAGGGGGTCCGGTTTGGTGGGCTCAGGATTGGGTCACTGCTTTTTGCAGATGATGTTGTCCTGTTTGCTTCATCAGGCCGTGATCTTCAGCTCTCTCTGGATCGGTTCGCAGCCGAATGTGAAGCGGCTGGGATGAGAATCAGCACCTCCAAATCCGAGACCATGGTCCTCAGCCGGAAAAGGGTGGAGTGCCCTCTCAGGGTTGGTAGCGAGATCCAGCCCCAAGTGGAGGAGTTCAAGTATCTCGGGGTCTTGTTCACGAGTGAGGGAAGAATGGAGCGTGAGATCGACAGGCGGATCGGTGCGGCATCCGCAGTAATGCGGGCTCTGCATCGGTGTGTCGTGGTGAAAAAGGAGCTGAGCCGCAAGGCGAAGCTCTCAATTTACCAGTCGATCTATGTTCCTACCCTCACCTATGGTCATGAACTATGGGTAGTGACCGAAAGAACGAGATCGCGAATATAAGCGGCTGAAATGAGTTTCCTCCGCAGGGTGTCTGGGCTTTCCCTTAAAGATAGGATGAGAAGCTCAGTCATCCGGGAGGGGCTCAGAGTAGAGCCGCTGCTCCTCCGCATCGAGAGGAGTCAGATGAGGTGGCTCGGACATCTCATCAGGATGCCTCCTGGACGCCTCCCTGGTGAGGTGTTCCGGGCACGTCTAACCGGGAGGAGGCCCCGGGGAAGACCCAGGACACGTTGGAGGGACTATGTCTCTCGACTGGCCTGGGAACGCCTTGGGATTCTCCCGGAAGAGCTAGAAGAAGTGGCCGGGGAGAGGGAAGTCTGGGCATCTCTGCTCAAGCTGCTGCCCCCGCGACCCGACCTCGGATAAGCGGGAGACAATGGATGGATGGATGGATGGATGGAATTCTCCTGCATGTACTTCACCCAAGCCACGAGGTACTCTTTTATGTTTCTTAAGGTAATTGTGTAAGTTCTATTGATTAATTCTGTCATACAGTTAGTAGAGTTTGTAGCAATTGTAAGAACTCATTTATTTATATATTGTGTGTTACTGTATTGCGTGTTAGGCAGTATTATTTGACTGTAGTTTGCAATAGGATTTTAGGATGTTGATATCACCCCTGCCCTTCAGGCGGGAAGGTCAAAATCACTTCAGATTTAATCTGTTTTCACAAACTGACCTGTAGATTATGTCCTAGAAATTTAATTTCCTGTATAAAAATAGCTGTGTTGCAGCTACAGTCATGAATTTTTTAATATTTCACCCCCTATTAATAGCACTAGCATTTTTCTGTTACAGTGGTACTTTGCACTCTTTCATGCAATACACATACATGATTACTTGTGCATTATATCACTGGTCCTTTATCTAATCTACGTTAGTATGCAGGCATTGCAAATATTTTTGCAGGCTTCAGGGATTCTAGTGTTAAAGTAAATTTAAACTTCTTTTTTTAATTCAATTTAGTATAGTTAAATGGTATCTCATCCACTGGTCTAATTTTTTAAAAATATTTCTATACTTTGACTAATAATACATTTGCATTTTTTAATGTAATGCTTATCTGTTTTTTTAAATAATGTGAAAATTTTCACTGGTCATTCCATATTTAAGTGTTGTTACTAAAACCTAAGATGGCATTTGTCAATACGGGTAATTTTAGATTATATATGTTTAAAGATCTGTTTGAAAACAAATTATAGGAATGCATGTTAAGCATGCACAATAGGAGTTTTTCAGTTTGAAGTTAAGATTTGCAACCTCTTTTGCAGTGATTTCAGATCCTACTTTTAGTGGCACCCTATCAATCCTGACACTTTACCAGTATGACAGGTGTGGCCTGAAGGGGAAGCCAGAGGGCACCAAACCCAAGACACAGTAAGACACCAGATGCTGTATGAATAAAATAATGGATTTATTTTTTTATTCGTAAAAGGCACTTTTCAATCACCTCTCCAAAATAAGCTACAAGTATACAATAAATCACACAAATCTTCCTCCTTCTGTCCTCTTAAGTGAGGCAGTGAACTTCTTTTATGTCGGACCTGGGAATGCCTCCGGTGTAACTCTGTGTCCTCGAGGAAGCACTTCCGTGTCATAGAAATAGCAGGACTGTTCTCTCCTGCCAGCATCCTCTATCGATCCCTAGGGACCCCGACAGGGCTGCATGTCCTGACTCCAAGTCCCAAGCACCCATGCAGGTGTCTGAATTGGGTTACAATATGAGGGCCACTGCCACTTATTGTATGGAGAATGAAACCAATCCTGATACTTGCTTCTCCTCTGTCTGTCCATAAAAGCATACTGGCCAGGTACAAATTTATTTCGATATTCCGCTAGCTAATTCATATGAGTCATTGCATTGGCCTCCTTCGATCCGGCCAGGATGCCCATTCTCTTCCTACTAGGGGGCTCTGCCCCCTGCTCGCTTCGCTCGCCAATCCCCTGGTGTTGTGAATTTACAAAGAGCGTGATGTATGAATGAGATATAGCATAGTGTGAAGGTGTAGATGACGCATATAGGAAGCAAATAAAGTTGTCCATGTCCAAAAACGGGCTCAGAGAGGTAGATGCTAACTTTGTCTATGGTTTGTCCTTGTGATTTGTTGATGGTCATGGTCAAGGCACGTTTAATGGGGAACTGTCGCCGTTTAAGTGTAAAAGGTAATTCAAGGTCAGAAGTTGTAAGGTAATTGTAGGAATTAGAACAGTATTGTTAGCATGTGATTCTGAAAGAAGTTTTGCTTTAATAACATTGTGTGGCATGGTGTTGACGACTAAACGCGTACCATTGGATAAACCCTGTTTAGTGTTAAGGTTTCTTAATAGCATGATTATTGTTCCATTTTTAAGGCTAAGATTGTGTTGTGGTAATCCGGCTGGGTTAATAGTGTTCAAATATTCTAAGGGGAAATTAAGATGGTCATTGTAGTCATCAGAGTCAACTTTGTCAGAGCTTAGAAAGAGCTGTGCCACTCCAGGAAGTAATGAAATGACCTGGTTATTAATGTGATCAACATTAATATTTTTTGGACATAAAATAGTTTGTTGTGTTAAAAGGGGTATTTGGTGTAATGAGATTGTTGTTCCAAATATCTCCGTAACTCTTTTGAAAGCAATGCCAATTGTCTGCGTATTTTAAGGTGGACTGAAGAATAGCTGAGCGCATGGCATGTGGAACAATAGCTAAGCACTGTGTAAAATCTCCTCCTAATAAAAGTACCTTTCCTCCAAAGGGAATATTATTATTCATCAACGTTTGTAAAAGTTTATGAATGGTGTTGAGTAAGTGAGTGGATGCCATTAGATGCAAAAGCAAATGAACTATTGTAGGATCTAATGCAGTTCATAAAGTTTTTACTTTCAGGTACTTCGTTAGTTAGAAGCTTCTGTAGATATGCAGGATATGAATGTAAAGGAGGCAGTCAAATTTGACCCTTTTGACAACAACATGTAAATTCATTACTTGTATTGCCAGTTGTTTCTTTAGGGAAGTTAAGTGAATGACAATGATTGCAAATGACATTCATTAATCCCAATGAATTTTCATGAATAATGGACTCATTATTGAACGCGTTGTGAGCTAACTGGCGCAATCATTTAGCAGGTGTCTGTCGTTGATGTCCTTGACGTGTATGTTTTGTCTGTGCCGTTTGAGAGGCGCGTCGTTGTATGTGCAGGATTTGGGACGTGCTATTCTGGAGCTGTAATCGATTTGCCTGTGCTGTGTGAGAAGCCCGTTGCAGTTTATGGCGTTCATTGTTTGTATTGAGCCTTGCCCGTTTTTGTATGTCGGTTAGTCGTCCGACATGTATTGTTTTTTTTCATGCGGGTTCATGTGTTTGGTCCCGTCATGGATAAGTAATAAGGAGGATCGTACTCACTGTTAATATGGAGGCTTTTCTGTGGTTGAACGGTTAATAGTGCATCAGTGTAATAAGATCGACCTATGCTGCATAATTTGAATGTGTTCAGATGATGTATATTTAATACGGACGGTTCGTTTAGTAATGGGGCTTTGTGTCTCATTTCTTATTTATGTTAGTGTGGTCGTGGGTCCGAGCTGTGCCACTCCAGGAAGTAATGAAATCACCTGGTTATTAATGTGATCAACATTAATATTTTTTGGACAGAATATAGTTCGTTGTGTTAAAAGGGGTATTTGGTGTAATGAGATTGTTGTTCCAAATATCTCCGTAACTCTTTTGAAAGCAATGCCAATTGTCTGCGTATTTTAAGGTGGACTGAAGAATAGCCGAGCGCATGGCATGTGGAACAATAGCTAAGCACTGTGTAAAATGTCCTCCTAATAAAAGTACCTTTCCTCCAAAGGGAATATTATTATTCATCAACGTTTGTAGAAGTTTATGAATGGTGTTGAGTAAGTGAGTGGATGCCATTAGATGCAAAAGCAAATGAACTATTGTAGGATCTAATGCAGTTCATAAAGTTTTTACTTTCAGGTACTTCGTTAGTTAGAAGCTTCTGTAGATATGCAGGATATGAATGTAAAGGAGGCAGTCAAATTTGACCCTTTTGACAATAACGTGTAAATTCATTACTTGTATTGCCAGTTGTTTCTTCAGGGAAGTTAAGTGAATGACAATGATTGCAAATGACATTCATTAATCCCAATGAATTTTCATGAATAGTGGACTCATTATTGAACGCGTTGTCAGCTAACTGGCGCAATCGTTTAGCAGATGTCTGTCGTTGATGTCGTTGATGTCCTTGACGCGTATGTTTTGTCTGTGCCGTTTGAGAGGCGCGTCGTTGTATGTGCAGGATTTGGGACGTGCTATTCTGGAGCCGTAATCGATTTGCCTGTGCTGTGTGAGAAGCCCGTTGCAGTTTACGGCGGTCATTGTTTGTATTGAGCCTTGCCCGTTTTTGTATGTCGGTTAGTCGACCGACATGTATTGTTTTTTTTCATGCGGGTTCGTGTGTTTGGTCCCGTCACTCGAGCCGTATCATTTTGTACCCGTGAGCGTGAATTCATGACTTGTTTGTTCTTCAGCGTTATAAATATGGATAAGTAATAAGGAGGATCGCACTCACTGTTAATATGGAGCCTTTTCTGTGGTTGAACGGTTAATAGTGCATCAGTGTAATGAGATCGACCTATGCTGCATAATTTGAATGTGTTCAGATGACGTATATTTAATACGGACGGTTCGTTTAATAATGGAGCTTTGTGTCTCATTTCTTATTTATGTTAGTGTGGTCGTGGGTCCGAATCCTGCTTTTTGTGTATGTTTCGTGTGCTATGTCCATAGTCTGTCCCGTTTTGTGTCCAATGGGTTTGTGTGGCGCTCGCGTCCGACTTCTTTTTTTTTTTTTGTGCTAGGGGGCGTTGCCTCACTTTATTTTATCTCTGTTAGTGGAGGGGGTGTTTGTGTGTCGTGGGTCTCAATTCTCTTCTTTGTGTGTGTTCCGTTTCGTGTCTGACTCCTTTTTTCTGTGTGCTATGGGCGCCTCATTTCTTATTTTACGTTGCTTTGCATCCGGTTTCCGTTGCTTGGAAGGGGGGTTTTGTCGGGGCGCCTGCGCAGTACATCTTTTGCGTCTACGGCCCATGGCCGGATGTCCCTGCGTCCATCCGGTTTACCATTCTCGGTTAGTAATATGGATACAGGTCATCTTCAAAAACTGGAATGCAACCAAGCATGTCACTACATATTATACTGTGTATAATTGTATGTGACAAATAAAATACAATTTTATTTGATTTTGATTTGAATAATTAATTGATGATGATAGTGATAATAATAATAATAATTCCATTCTATAAATTATACTCTCCTCGTAACATCAGGTACCTGACAGGTGCATCTTACTGTGTCCAGTTAACCTAACATACACAACTTTAAGATGAAAGAGGAAATCCAGAAGACAGAGAGAAAACATCATCCATCCAGTAAAATGCACACAAAAAGTGACCAGGCCCCAGAATCTAATGGAGTCTCCAGTACCAGCCACTGCCAAACTATAATGTCTTTAATTATTGTTATACATTTTTATAATAAAAATCAGTGTTTTATTTTAAAAAAATCTTGCTTTCAGTAACATTTATCTGTTTCTATTACTACCTACAGCAGTTAAATTTACTCTTCTTTTACTGTATGTAGTAAGCACATATCATTTAACTAAGGGATGAAGGTCAGTTAATGAGTAATCTTGACGAATGATTTAAAATATATTTTTTGGGGGCTTCTTTTTGTTTATTAACTGTGGCTATTGCAGGCACATGTCTTGTGTTCCTCCATTGTCTCGCCTACCTGTTTATCATACAATTGATGTTCCCCATTCCCAGTGCATTTTAAAAAGCAATAAAGGACACATCTCACTACAAAAGATTAGTAAAGTTTGAGTGATTGCTCTGTGTCACTTTTAGTAATATATTCAGTAGATGAAAAAAATCAACTATGCACACTCTAATGCTAGAGTGTTATTTTAAATAATGATACAGTTAATTAAATCCACTCTAGAGCTTTAAAAATGAAATTTTAATATTATACTCTGGCAGATGTGTTCTGTACTGAAATTTTTATTATAGAATATACTCTTTAAAAAAAGTTAAATATTGGAATGAGAAATGTGCTAACACTGAATTTCTTTGATCTATTTTTAAATTCTTAATTAAAGGCAAAGACTTCAATACAACCTTTTTACTTTTATTCATCCATTAAATGATATATTCACAATTTATTAGTAATTAAGTTAACATTCAGTATTTTGTTTGTAACAGAGTTTTAATTTTGTTAATTTTTTTGCAAATAGTTCCTTTATATGTTCAATTTTGAAAAAACAAATAGTAAAGACATAGCCAATGACCATTTGCAAAGTATTTTTCTTTATTTCAAACTATTACAGCATTCTACTTGGAATACCCAAAAGAAGAAAACAGGTATTCATCCAACATTATGGTACTTTACAGGTTGAGTATACCTAATCCACAATTCCAAAATCCAAAACTTTTTGAGTGCCAACATGATATCACAAGTGGCTAGAACAGTGGGGAAGACTGTGCACAGTTCAGTTCACTGTTTTTTCAGAACTGGGATGCCAGTTCTGTCACCATCCTTGCCTTCATCATTTTGAACTTCCCACCCTAATAATAATTTTTTTACTGCATTCTGTGGTTTACCTGTCTTCCTTTTCTTTGCATGTGAAGAAGTTACTACTGTTATAACGGCTCTGTGCTATTATATGCATGAGTCAATACTTAGCTGCATTTCTATACTTGATCAAGGGTTTTAACACATTATTTCATTATGCAGATTTAAATATTAAATTACATCTGGAGCCCTTGGGACCCTCTGTGGCTGCAGGCTTTTGTTTCAACCAGATTTACAATCGGTGTTAATAACTGATCTAGTTTAATTAGTTGGTCTATTTTTCTCGTCTCTTATTCTACATTTGGAAAAGCACAATATAGTATGATTTTTACATTTATAAAATATTTAGGAGTATTTCTATTTTTTCAATATCTTTAAATGCTTAACTCGTTTTTTGACCTTTTTCATTGTAGTTTGCGTCTTTCGTTGTATCCTAATAATGACATTTAAAAAGAAGCAGAGCAGACACCATGGAAAATAACACTGAATGATGAAAGCCTACAACTACTTTAGTGTCAGACCTACTAATTAGTGAATAATGGATTAAGTAACCAGAAAACCTGGAAAAGATCGATGACAATCAGGATAAAAATATTCTTAAAAAGTAAAAAACACATTTCCTATATAACTGCTTAGTACAGTTTAATAAAAAATGACCAAACTTAGTTTCATAATTTTTACATTGATTCCAAAACACAGATACTGGGCTAGCAGTTCAATTAAAAACAGAAGTTAATTGGAACCAAAATTGCAGCCACAGTGGGTCCTCAGGACCGAGATGGACAACCACTGATCCAGAGGTTTAGCAGTTTTGAAGAAGAGGCATAGACAGTTCTAGCCTGGTCTGTGCTTCATTTCTGTTCTATTATCTTGAGAAGGTTGAAGAACAAAAACCAGAACAAAAGTAATTTCAATTGAACAGATGCTGGAAGGTTGCATGTACCCCATGCAACCCAATTTGAAGGACTCAATACTGCCAGTGAACACTAGGGGTGCTACACCCAGTCTTAGCCTTTGTGGACTGCGTTAAAGGAACCTGCCAGTACCCCTTCGTCATGTCAAGTGTGGTCAAGAATTCAGCCTGTCCTAGCTGCTCGAGCAGATTGTCCACTTGTGGCATTGGCAAGGCGTCAAACTGTGAGACTTGATTAAGCTGACGGAAGTCATTGCAAAACCACCAACTTCCATCAGGCTTAGAGAACAAGACAATGGGGCTGGACCAGGGACTATAACTTTCCTCTATCACACCTAGTTTCCAGGATGCACTTGATCTCCAGTTCCACTTCGGCTCTTTTTGCCTTGGGATGTCGATACGGCGTTCTGGAACAACCGCCCCGGGTTCTGTCACAATGTAATGTGCAATCAGGGAGGACTGTCTGGGTTTCTTGCTCACTACCTCCGGGACAGACAGGATGACAGCTTCCAGTTCCTGTCGCTGTTTGGCTATCAAATTTGGCCGAAATTAAGTTTGGATTTGTGAGCAAAGGTTCCCTTTCCTTCCATGGCTTCAGCAGGGTCACATGGTATACCCGTTTGCTCAGTTGATGATTAGGTTGTTTCACCAAATAATTCATGAGCCCCTTTCTCTCCTTAACTTCATAAGGGCCTTGCCCATGTGTCAGTAATTTGGAATGGGTGGTAGGAATGAGAACCAAGACACAATCTCCTGGGCAGAACTCCCACAGAGATGTGCCATGGTCATAATAGCGAACCTGGGCTGCTTGCACCTTCTCCATGTATGTTTTTAGAATGGGTAAAATTTTAGCAAATCTATTGCATAACTGCACAATATACTGTAGTATATTTGTAGAGAGTAGGGCCTCCTTCTCTCAACCTTCCTTTAAGATATCCAATATGCCCCAGAGTTACCGTCCATACAATAATTCAAATGGTGAAAATCCCATGGAGGCTTGTGGGACTTCCCGATATAAAAAAAGAATAAGGGGGAGGAGCTGATCCAAGTTCCTTCCATTCTCATTGACCACCTTGCAAAGTATTTGCTTGAGGGTCTGATTAAACTGCTCCACTAGACCTTTGGTTTGAGGATGATACACTGAGGTCTTTAAATGCTTTATCTTAAGTAAATTGGCCTTTTCCCTGAATGTCTCCACAGTAAAGGGTGTCCCCTTGTCCATCAGGACCTTCTTAGGGATGCCACTCACGCAGAGACCCCTACTATTTCCTGTGCAATAGATCTGGATGTAGCTGAGCGCAAAGGAACAACACTGGGATATTGAGTAGCATAATCTACTAGGACAAGTATATACTAGTGTCCTCTAGCTGCGGGTTTTAAGGGTCCTACTAAGTCGACCCTGATGCGTTCAAATGGGACATCAGTAAGGGGAATGGGAACCAGAGGAGTACGGTCCCTGCTGAGAATTTGCTGCAGTTGGCACTTCATGCAGGACGTGCAAATGCAGTGAAACTCCTCATTGATTCCTGGCCAATAGAATCTAAGCTTAATACACTCAAGGGCTTTATCGGCGTCTAGGTGGGCTCCCAGGAGGTGGGTGTATGCTAGCTCACAGACTTGCCGCCGGTAAGACTGGGGAACTAATAACATTGACCGCCCCTCCCCTTCGTACTCCGTTACTAGATTTAAGTCATAATTACGACAAGTTGAGGGCACTGTGGTATACACTGAAAAGAGTTAAACAAAGCTGTTGTTCATACAATTTGTTTTAAGTCATTAATTTTCTAATTAAGTCAAAGCAAATTTAATTGTCATCTCAACCATATACAAGTATACAGATAGACGAAATTGCAAAGCTCAGGGTCCACAGGATAACAACATGAAGTGCAAATAATAAATTAAAAATAGAAATAAAATTAAATTTTAAAATTAAAACACAAACAAGACAAGACATTGTGCAAAGACAAGACAAAGAAGTAGCAGCAATATTGACGTGTACTAAGCAATATGAACATTGATGCAATGTATGGTATTTGCAATCTAGATACATAAATACTGTATAGTCAAAAGATATGTAACATAATAAATAATAGATATAGATAATACAGAAATTATCAGTGTATGATAATAGTTGTTAAAGACATGTGTAAACAATGACAGGTCAGAATGCTTCACAGCAGTAGGATATCAAGAATGTCAAAATCCTTAAAGGTCAGTATGAGATTTTCAGTTCTTTTTTTTATATGCACACTCATCTTTGCAGGAAAGTGGCTTGCATGTATAAAAGTTCTGTTTTTAGAGGTGGTTGAGGCAGTGTGGAAGATCCCAGGGGGCAGCATGGTGTTAAGGAGTCTGACAGCTTGGGGGTAAAAACTATCCTGCAGCCTGGCAGATCTGGTTTTGATGCTGCAGTATCTTCTCTTGGATGGCAGAAGTGTGAAAAGTCCATGTGAGGGGTGTAAGGGGTCCTGCATAATGCTGCAGACGTTGCGGACACTGCGTTTGTAAAATATGTCCTGTAGTGAAGGGAGAGGCACCCCAATAATGTTCTCTGCCATCTTCACGATCCTTTGCAGGCACTTGCGGTCGGATATGTTGTAGTTGCCATACCAGACAGTGATGCAGCTGGTCAGAACACTCTCAATGGTGCCTCTGTAGAACATGGAGAGGATGGAAGGGGGAAGACTTGCTCGCTTCAGCCGCCTCAGGAAGTGTAGTCTCTGCTGGGCTTTCTTGATTAATGATGAGATGTTAGGAGCTTACGTGGACGCATGTTATGTGCACACCGAGGAACATGGTACTCCTAACAGTCTCCACATCTAAACCGTTGATGCTGAGTGGGATGTGGGCAGGATGTGATTTTCTGAAGTCCACGATTATCTCTTTTGTCTTGTTGACATTGAGAGATAGATTGTTGTCTTCACACCATGTAGACCTCATCTCTGTATGCTGTTTCATCATCTCTCTTATCAGTCCCAGCACCGTTGTATTATCCGTAAACTTGATGATGTGGTTGGTGTTGTGTGTGGCTGTGCAGTCATGAGTCAGCAGGTTGAAGAGCAGTGGACAAAACATGCAGCCCTGCGGCGCTCCAGTGCTCAGTGAGATGATGCTGGAAGTGTTGCAGCCCATCCGAACTGACTGGGGCCTCTCTGTCAAGAAGTCTAGGATCCAATTGCAGAGGGTGGTGTTCAGGCCCAACCTGCTCAGTTTTACAACTAGCCTTTGAGGGATGATTGTGTTGAAGGCGGAGCTAAAGTCTATGAATAGCATCCTGACATATGTGTCTTTTTTATCTAGATGTGTCAGGGAAAGGTGAAGGGCAGAGCATATGGTATCCTCAGTTGACCTGTTTGAGCGGTATGCAAACTGAAGAGGGTCAAGGGAGGCAGGGAGATTAGTCTTTATGTGTGACATGACTAACCTTTCGAAGCACATCATGATGAGTGGTGTGAGTGCAACTGGTCGGTAGTCATTCAAGCATGTCACTGATGACTTCTTGAAGCATGTTGGGTCTGAAGACTGGCTCAGAGATATGTTGAAGATGTCTGTGAGAAAACCAGCCAGTTGATTGGCACATTCTTTGAGCACAAGACCAGGTATGTTGTCAGGTCCTGCAGCCTTGCGTGGATTGACTCTGGATAGAGTCCTCTTAATGTTAGTTATGGAGAGACAGAGTACCTGGTCAGTGGAGGGAGGTGTTGCTTTTCTCGCAGACTCTTTATTCTGCACCTCAAACTGTGCGAAGAAGTTGTTCAGCTCATCCGGTAGCGAGGCATCACCATCTCTGTTGTGTGGGTTGGGCTTGTAGTTTGTAATTGTCTGAACGCCCTGCCACATACGACGTGTGTCTCTGGTGCTGCTGAAGTGTTTGTTAATTCTCTGTGCGTATGTCCACTTAGCTCTCCTTATAGCACGAGACAGGTTGGCTCTGGCCACCCTGAGGGCGGCCTTGTCTCCAGATCTGAAGGCTGCATTTCTGATCTTGAGCAGCTTGTGCACTTCTCTTGTCATCCAGGGCTTTTGGTTGGCTCTTGTTGTAACATCCTTAGTAACAGTAACATCCTCTATGCATTTGGAGATGTAGCCAGTCACAGAGTCTGTACTCCTCCAGACTGATGGAGTCACCATCCATAGCAGTCTCCCTGAAAATGTCCCAGTCTGTCAATTCGAAGCAGTCTTGGAGAGCTAAAACAGCACCAACCTGCCACACTCTGATGTTCTTGCGGGCAGGTTTAGTGCGCTTTAGCAGGGACTTGTATGCAGGAACCATAAACACGCTGAAATGGTCTGCATAGCCGAGGTGGAGGCAGGGTAGGGCCTTGTAGGCATCAGGAGCGCTCATGTAAACATTGCCCAGACAGCTTCCCCCCCTAGTAGCAAAGTTCACATTCTGGAAGAATTTTGGGAGAACTGACTTCAAGTTAGCTTGATTGAAGTCTCCAGCAATAATGAAAAATGCCTCGGGGTGCATCGTTTGCAGTTTGCTGATGATCTCGTAGAGTGATGCTGGTGCCTGGTTAGCATTTGCGCTAGGCGGGAGGTAGACGGCAACCACCAGCATGCAACTGTATTCCCTCGGCAGGTAGAAAGGCCGGCGCCTTACCGATAAAACCTCTATCAGCGGGGAACAGTGTCGCGCAACTGAGGCAGCGTTCATACACCACTCACTGTTCACAAAAACACACAGTCCCCCCCGGGTCTTACCGGACAAAGAGGTGTCTCTGTCCGCTCGGAAGATGGTCAGTCTGTCTAGCTGGATGACCGAGTCTGCAATGTTTTTCTGGAGCCATGTCTCATTGAAAATAAAGATGCAACAGTCTTTCATTTCCCACTGCTTGGCCAGCTGCAGCTTTATGTAATCCAGCTTGTTTTCTTGTAATCGGACGTTCGCGAGCAGAATGGATGGTATAGTTGGTCTGGTGGTGTTAGTTTTTAGCCTTTGCTAACACCGCTGCGTTTCCCTCATTTCTGCTTCCGATCGCTGCGCTTGCGTTTCCGCCTGCTCAGCTTCTCAGGCTGCTGAAGTAAGCAAAGGCTGCGGAGCGTCTCTGTCACCTTGCTGGATATTTCAACGCAGTTTCTTCGGAAATCGAGCAGGATTTTCTGCTTGTAAATGTACTGTATGTCTGTGTACCACTATCACTTAAATCTACTTCTTTTCTTATACTAGTTGACAAAGACGAACAAAGATTAACACTAAACACAGCAGACTCGGGAGCTCTGTAAGCCGCAGCCTGCACAGGCACCACCATCTTGTGTTAACTTACTGTATGTTAACAGTTTAACCTATTTTTTTACTTGGATACAGTATAAACTGACTGCATGGACATCAAACTGGAATTACTCATTTGATCTAGGCATTTTTGTTAGATTATGCTCACTCCCACCTATAGTTGGTGGTAATGCGCCTTAACAGTGGTTGCCACCTGTCTTGAAAAGCAAATTAAAAAAAAAAACAGAAGGAGGAGACAATCTGGTGTTAACTACAAGATTTTATTCACCTCGGCGAGCTTGTAACAGAAGAATGAGCAAAGTTAATTCTGGTAAGGAGAAAAAAATAAACTTTGCATTCTGCTGACATTTTCATTAGTTCAACAATACCTGCCTTTTGCTTTGATTGTAATTTCAGCACTCATGCTTGATAGCATATGTAAGGTAACGTCATTTGGTGGTTTAGCAGAGCAATATGCACCATTACCGCCTGTGCACTTGCTTCAGTATAGCTTATTTTTAGTGTGTCAGCTGCGTTTTGCCGTCATTAATAGTCATACTTGTTGCTCTCCTCTCCCTTTCATCACGTGTATGTTTATTTGAGCCGTGCTTACTCCGCACATGGAGCGGACATGGAGTGCAGTTGAGGTGAGGAGAAGGAGTTTCAAAAGTTGTGTTCAGAGAAATGGCTTTTGTCACCAAACCGTTGTTTTGTCACCAGCCGTTGTTAAAATGCATTTACTCTGCTGAATGTTTTTAATACTGTTTGTGTCTCTGACTTTTTAAATAGTAGAAAATGCCACTTTTGCGTTTCTTCAGACGTTCTAATTAAGGTCATTTGTGATCATTTATGCACCCTCTTATGTGTTCAGTATTTATCGGCCATAATGTTACAAGGCCTAGACAATTCTATCTGTTAATATTAGTTTACTGCATTGTTTTAACAATTACATGTGGAAGAAATGTACCAAAAATGTTAGCCAGCTCCCTCAAGTCATAAACTAAAAAATAAGACTAAGTGTAATTAATTTTTGTTTAATGTTGGCTGTTCTTAATTGCGTTAGTAATTGACACACTTTGATGGCTAATTAAAAACTAACAAATGTTTTCTTTCAGTTTTAGTGAAGCAGCTGCCAATCTATTATTCTTGCTGCAAAACCTGTTTTGGAGCTCCTATCAAAGTCATTGTGGTAAGTTCTGTTTACAATATCATGAGGGCATTTGTGATAATTAGGCAAACGTCCTAATTGGTCTGGGGAAAAAATATTGAACTAATTGATCCTGACAAGTTGAGCTTGGCAATTGTCTACCAGGGGGGTATTTTTCGTACGTCGCTTAAACCATCCGAGATCAGGTGCCTCATCTTGAATGAGTTAATGCCAGTGAAACTCATCCAGATAAGTCGGTTTTTCAAACGCAGCTGTGTATTAGATTAGTGTAGCTGGATCTAATCATACGAGATGAATGCGCGCGCCCGCGCTGAGTGAAAAGCCCATATATATTGAGTCTAGAAAACATGATCAGCAAGTCTTTGATAGGCTGTAACAAAATGACGAAAGAACGGGCGCATTTTTTTTTCACACACACGCGGCGCAAGACCTTTTATTCGAAGGACACGAAGAATTTCAAGATTTAATATACACAAGCGGTAACACTGCAAAAGCAGCCCAGACCAGAAAAGACGGCTGGCAAAAAGTGGCCGAAAAAATTAAACGCTAAGTAGTGTACATTGTACTTAGTGAATGCAGCGTTTCATGTCCTATGTGTCAGATTAATTATTATTTAATATGTCATAATTCCAGATCAAACGTGAGCACAAGGAGAACATGGGAACAGGTTAAAGTGAAGTACAAGAATATACTTCAAACTGGTAAATATTGGTATATAACTATTTAAAGAATTGTTGACATAAAGAATCATATATAATATAAAAAACATTAATTTTAAAGCTAATAAGGAGGCAGACAAGCAGAAAACAGGTGGAGGTCCACGCGGTCCAGACCTAACCCCTGCAGAAGAGTTGGCTCTCCAGCAAAATGCCCATCGCCCTGTTTCTGAGGGCATCGGGGGAAGCTCCTCCTCAGAACCAGTGGCAGGAAGTAGTGGTCACTTCATTTCAGGTAAAGGATGGTCATTGCATATTTGTCCTCCATGTGTGCTATAGGTATGTTCCATATAGCCCTCTTTTTTGTTGGGTCAGTTGCAGGGAATGTCATATCCCTAGAACCTGTGTCTGACCGACGAGATATTAACGAAGGTCAAATATTTGATGAAGACACTGTGTCTGATTATTCATCAGGAGGAGAGGTACACTTTCCAAATAATGTTTGATCAAACTCCACTCTGATCAGTTCCATGTGCCCCAATCACATTTGGAAATCCTGGTAATGAGAATGTTAGGCTGATTGTGGGATTCTTTATGGAACTGTGGGTGTTTTAGCCTGTGTGTTACCTACCTGCAATGGCATGAAACGCCTCTTTTATTGTCTGCACACGCAGGTGTCCAGGAAACACAATGAAAACCTGAAGGAAATGTTTCAGAGCCAAACAGACTTTACGAATTGCCTGGCAAACTGCACTTTTCGATAGATGTTCCTCATCGCCTACAGTATATAAGAAAGTGCCGCTTGCAAGAAACCTCAAAGCAACTGTCTGTGTGGTTGTGAGAGCCCGACTTCGCCGAGTTTGACTTCGAATATACGGAACTAATAAATCTTTGAGGTACAATATTCCCCCTCGGCTAAAGCGGTATCTTTCGTACAGAATTTCCTCCGGGGGCAATAAAGGATCTTGCCGATCGCGCAAAACTCTCTTTATATGAAATTCTCTTCGTATAATTTGCGCACCAATATCAATTGGTCGCTCTTTCATGAACGGCGAAGCCCTGACTGGATGACTTCCACACCGTCACTGATCACATGTGTAAATTAATCCTTGTTTACGCAGAACAAACCTGCTCCGAGCAGGTTTGCGGATTTGGATGTGTTGCTATGACAACGCTTCCAGCAAGAGTTTCAAAAAACCGACAGATCCAGGATCAGGCCAAATCGTCAACAATTACATCCGGCTAAGCGAGTAATCCATGTACGAAAAATACCCCCCAGGTCTACAAAGTAAACTTAATGTAAATGTAGCTGTGTTTACCCAAAATTACCAAAGTTCAGTGACTCTAGTTTACAAACAAGATTCAGCAAAAGCTTGATGCGTTGAAATGATTCCACAGATCTTTGTTTTTAAAAGCTTTAGTAAAAATTAAAAGTAAAACAGTTCACCCAAAAATGAGTAAACTGATATAGCATAAAGAAGTTCTGTGTAAAGCTTATAAATCTTGTTCCATTTCTTTAAGTTTGCTTACAGTTGAACCATTTCTAAATGGTCAGAAAACTGTATGACTGTCCCATTTCTATTCTTTAAATGGGTCTTTCAGTTCCTTTTAGAACTGGGACTTATTCTAAACAACAACTGACTCAATTAACACACTGTATCTTAGTTATAGCAAGAAAGTTCTATCTCTTACTAACTTTCAGGGGGTAAAATGCTATACAATTGTCTATGACTAGGAAAGAAAATTATATTCTATTTAGATTAAGCAAACACTAATATTAGTTTAACTCAAAACTTTAATTTTCTAAGATTGGCTCTTACATTAAATTTAAAACTTATGGTGTGGTCTACTCCGTAAACTACTCTACAGGTATCTGTTGTATCTCGTATCTCATGTTTCCTCAGTTATCCAAGAATATGGCAATGTAAACAATGTGACAACTCATATTCAAGAAGATCTGAAATTTTGAAACACTATAAACTTGATCATCGACATTATGGGCAGGGGTCATGCTTACCCTTGTATTTATGAGAAGTGCCCATGCACATACAAGACTTGGAAAGTTCTATTGACCCATCTAAGCAAATCCCATCCTGCTCAACAATCCTTGCAGAAAGATAGCTGTTCATCATTTAAGTGCCATATTTGCAACAGTGTACTTCCCTCTGAGACAGACTATTTTCATCACATTGGAAAACATTTGAAAAATCATGAATCTATCAAGGGGCGGCACGGTGGCGCAGTGGGTAGTGCTGCTGCCTCGCAGTTGGGAGATCTGGGGACCTGGGTTCGATTCCCGGGTCCTCCCTGCGTGGAGTTTGCATGTTCTCCCCGTGTCTGCGTGGGTTTCCTCCGGGCGCTCCGGTTTCCTCCCACATTCCACAGACATGCAGGTTAGGTGGATTGGCGATTCTAAATTGGCCCTAGTGTGTGCTTGGTGTGTGGGTGTGTTTGTGTGTGTCCTGCGGTGGGTTGGCACCCTGCCCAGGATTGTTTCCTGCCTTGTGCCCTGTGTTGGCTGGGATTGGCTCCAGCAGACCCCCGTGACCCTGTGTTCGGATTCAGCGGGTTGGAAAATGGATAGATGGATGGATGAATCTATCAATTGTATTTTTGCTGGTTGCTTATACAAAACAAATCTTTTAATACTCATAAATGAAGAAAATATAAACCCCCATACAATTAATGATTTAAAGCCTGAAATTGTTGATGGACCTGTTGATAGTCCTCATGTTGTAGAATCACTTGAAAGACACATTGCTAAGCAGTTAGATGATGATTTACAGTCTGAAGAACTTGATGAGGAATGCTCAGATTTGACAAAACGTATTGAACTAAAATTAGCCTCAGTGTTACTTAAGTTAGAAAATGTTTTTCTGGTGCCAAGTGCAGCTGTGAATGAACTCCTTGAAGAGTTGCAATATTTAATTGGTATTGCCTTTGTACCAGTCACCCAAAAGACTATAATCTACTTCTTATAAGATCACAATTGCCAAGTTGATGAATCGGTTGTGAGAGACTTAGCCACTGTACTTTGCGCTTCAAATCCCATTAAAGCTGCAATATGAAACCATGGTCCACTGTCAACTGCTTGTAAATGGAAAATATACTATAGAAAAAATTTCAGTGTTGTGAAACCAGTAGAATAAGTGTTAGACCAAAAAAACAATGTCTTTTCAGTATGTGCCTTTACTGAAATCACTACAGCAACTTCTGAATTGTGAAAATATATTAAATTTGACTGTAAATTTGAAAGAAAAACATCAACCAATGGAGAGTGACAAACAGGTATACCAATCCTTTTGGGATGGGCTTCTCTTTACAAAAAATGCTCTTCTCTCAATAGAGTGTGCAATTTCTTTAATCTTGTATGTTGAAGATTTTGAAATATGCAATCCCCTTGATACACCACGTAATAAACACAAAATCTGTGCCTTGTATTGGATTTTAGGCAATCTGCCACCTGGTTGTCACTCCTCATTGTCCTCTATCCATTTGGCTGCATTGATCAATAGCAATGATGTCAAGGAGTATGGTTATGATAAAGTATTACAGCCTTTGGTTAGTGATCTCATAACATTAGAACAGCATGGGATTTTTGTGGATAGGTTGGGGAAAACTTTGAATGGCACAATGCAGTGTGTTGTTGCTGACAACCTCGGAGCTCACAGTATTGTTGGTTTTGTAGAGAGTTTTTCTGGCAGATATTTTTGCAGATTTTGCACTGCAGATAGACTGCATTTTCAGGAAAATGAAGTTGGAGTTGGAGGTTTCTCTCTGAGAACTGAGGAGCTTCACATAAGTCATCTTAAAACCCTTGATGGAAATTCTTTGGGCAACTGTTGTGGTGTTAAGAGTAAATGTGTTCTATCAGAAAAACTTTTGCATTTCAATGTTACTACTGGTTTTCCTCCAGACATTGTCCATGATTTATTTGAGGAAATAGTTCCTGTTGAGGTAGCCCTCTGCCTTACTATATTCATTTCCAAAAAATGTTTTATTTTGGCCACTTTGAACAAGGCAGTAGAAGATTTTCCCAATAAAGGGACTAATAGAACAAATTACCTCCACCCTGTTCCACTGACCTATGCATCCAGGAAAACAATTGGAGGGAACACAAATGAAGGCTGGAGTTTACTGACATTTTTTCCTCTACTCCTTGGACAGAAAGTGCCCACTGAGGAGGCAGCCTGGCAACTCCTTACTGACTTAAAGGACATTGAAGACCTTGTTGTTTCTCCAATTCAGACTAAGGAATCAACTGGATATTTAAACTTTAACATCTCTGAGCACAGAGTTAGATTTAAAGAGGTTTTCTCAGAGTCAAACTTTCTACCTAAACACCATTTCCTGGAGCACTATCCTCAGTTAATCTGTGAGTTTGGGCCTTTAGTAGCACTATGGACCATGCGCTTTGAAACAAAGCACAGGTTCTTCAAAAGAGGTGTGCGCCATACAACCTGCTTTAAAAATGTACTGCTGTCCTTAGCAGAAAGAAATCAGTGTCTCATGGCACATCAGCTTTATACGTATGTGCAGCTTGCCTAAATCTCTCCTGCAGGTATCAAATATTTCAACTCTTTCCATTGATGTTCTGAAAGAGGACATTGCATTTGCTATCAAGCAGAGGCACCCAGACTTGGATGGCTAAAAATGCAACTTACAATAGCCTAAACTACAGTAATGGAATGATCCTTGCACATGGCTCATTGCCAGGAATGCCTAAATTTACTGAAATAATTCACATGATTTTTGTCAAGGATAAGCTATTTTTCATTGTTAGAGAGCTGAATGTGTGGTACAAGGAATATTACAGAGCATATAAACTTAAAACGTGTCCTACAAGGGGGGTGGGACTTCTTGACTCAAACGAACTGATAGATCCATACCCATTGGCAGACTACACAGTTGGGGCAATGCGACTGATTACTCTAAAAAGGTACATACATGTATAAGATCAGTATTCATTGAATGAGTGGTTGACTTTTGTATCTAACAGTGTAAAGTGTAACACAATATAAAGAATTCATACAGGTTATTCCTACACCCAAATTAATATAAACAACTTTTTCTCAACTCCAGATAATAAAGGACTCCACTTGATGTCATCAGCTAATAAGTGTAGAGCTGCTTCATTTAAGAGGAATTGGGAAAGATAAAACTTGATACTGGGAGCAGTGTAAGAACTGAACACTTTACACTGTAGTACACTGAGACCATTTTCACAACAGCCATTTTGACTAGTCATACATATTCAAAGGTGAAACTATACAGGATGAACAATATTTTATATCTATAGTTGTCTTGTTCACTCATCTCCCTCTTTCCAATGTTTCTCTTACTCTCTCTCACTCTGACTGAATTTTCTTTTTTCAATTCTGTATGTTTTATTGGGGGTGGCACGGTGGTGCAGTGGTAGCGCTGGTGCCTCACAGTTAGGAGACCTGGGTTCGCTTCCCAGGTCCTCCCTGTGTGGAGTTTGCATGTTCTCCCTGTGTCTGCGTGGGTTTCCTCCGGGCGCTCCGGTTTCCTCCCACAGTCCAAAGACATGCAGGTTAGGTGGATTGGCGATTCTAAATTGGCCCTAGTGTGTGCTTGGTGTGTGGGTGTGTTTGTGTGTGTCCTGTGGTGAGTTGGCACCCTGCCCGGGATTGGTTCCTGCCTTGTGCCCTGTGTTGGCTGGGATTGGCTCCAGCAGACCCCCGTGACCCTGATTCAGCAGGTTGGACAATGGATGGATGGAAGGATGTTTTATTGGCATGAATATCAGGTGAACAATATTGCCAAAGCATTAAAAATGCAACAATTCAAAAACTGGAAAAATTTTAAAAATACATATTATTTATTTTATATGGTTGAACCTCTGACCAGTCAAAATTGCTGCTGTGAAACAGGTTTCAGACAATTCTGAGCCCACAATGTCTATCATTCTGGAGCAGTTTCAGACTTCATAAACAATGATGTCACAAGTCTGAGTCTTATCTTTGTGGTCTCTAGCTTTGGGGAGAGAGAAGTCCATGCTCACATCAACCAAAACATTATTAAACTGTAGAAACAACACATTTGAATTCTTTAGATATGTGGTATTACCACTGAACTCAGAGTGATTATAGAATGTCCGAATTTACTATTTATAAAATGAACAGTGAAATATTTTGTCATGTTGTATATCTGTTTTTACACCTTTTTTCTCTGATGGGATGCTATTTTTAAAATTAATGTTAAAAGCAACTATTGAGTCAGAAGTATGAGTGTTAGTTGAAAAATAATAAGTACTTTTCCCTGCTGTCCAATATGATGAACATTAGTCTACCTGAGCAGATATTGCCCTAACCTCTTGCTCACCCTGTCTCCCCTCTGTCACTCCCTTTCTGTCTCTCTTTCCCCATCTCCTCTTCTCTAATTCTGTCTCATTCTCTCTGCCTCTCTCTCTTATTCTCTAACTCTCTCTCAGGGCACCATGGCAGATACTGCACCTGTTCAATTGCTTGTCATCTTGAATGAAAACAACAGTGTAAGAATGGAGCTACACAATGGGATTCCCAACTCAGTAGAAGAGCTCAATGAGGAGGTCAAGAATGTATGTGGATTAGGAGAATACATTAGGCTGCAGTACAAGGACACTGATTTAGGGAACATATTTGTGAATCTGACCTCTACAAGTGTAATTAAAAGTCTTACAGTTATCAAAGTTGTCCAGTTAGAGCCAGATTCCACAAATGTTGTCTTGTACCCAGTTGTTTCCCCAATGAGTAGCAGCCCTTCAGTTGGACTGGACAATAAGGACTCCTCCTCTGGAACTGCACATACAGATGACACAGTACTGCCTAGCAGCTCTTCCTCAGACGCGTTAAGAGCACAGCTGTAGCAGTGCTACTATCAGTTAAAACTGCATCTCCCAGCAGTCCCTGCAGGGGTTGTTGGGGTCAAAGGTGGTCAGAGGGGTTTAAAAGGAGGGCAGGTGTCCGAAAGTGAAAAAGTGTTTTTTGTTGTTGTATTTTGTGTTTTGTTTACCTGTCGGACTGCCTTCTGTTGATTAAGCCGTATTTAGTTTTTGTGTCCTGGATTGTGTTGTTGTGGGGGTCTGGATCATCTTCTGTCTACCTGTGTGCTGAGGACTGATTGTGGATTCATTGGCTTCCCCGCAAGAAAAGGAGCGCTCCTGAACCAGCCATCCATCTTCACCCTTACTGTGTCTACCGGTAGGACTGTTTTTCATTCCCTTTCAGCGTGCAAATCTCTGGACTCACTATCGTCTTGTTTCATTGCATCCGGTGTTGTTTCCATGAACTTTGCTGTGTGGAGTTGTTTATGTTTATATGTTTAATGTAATATTGCCGTAGGGGTACAGGGGTGGTATTATTGTTTTCATTTATATTATTTAATTTCATTATATTCTTAATTGGTGTTAGTTCCCAGTGTGCTTTATTTTGTCTCTGTTTTTGAGTGTGTGTGGTTTGGGCCAAGGCTGGTGGCATCCCTGTGATTTTCTCTACAAAAATAAATAAATCGCCGTCATATTGACGGTGTGAATCTTAGCGGCACTGGACTGCTACACAGCAGTGGCCAAAAGTGTTTCCAATCTCCTTATTCTCCTATGACACAGAATGCAGAGCATGCGAGAAATCAATCTTGACTGACATCTGGCTCAAGAATGCTGTCAGACATACTGGAGAAATTAGCTGAAAAAATTTACACATAAAAGCATACCCAACAGTTGCTGATTTCAGCAATGTTGCTGAGGCACTGACAAGGAAGCACCCCTGCCTGAGAGAACCAGGATCTTTCAATGAAAGCTATGGATGGAAACAAAGGCTCAAGGTAAAAAATGGCCAACTACCAGACTCTACTTAAAGCACATGGCACATCTGTTGAGGTCACTGTGAATTGTTTGAAATCCAAGTCTCAAGAGGAGGCCCACCCAGCAAAGAATTTGAAGAGACCTAGACGAGCCAAGGTAAACCATTTTCCATCCTTGCCAAGTGGTGAGACTCCAAAAACCCTGGAACAAGAGAGGATTTCTCTTGTGGCAGAATTACAGAAAAGAAACAACCAACAAACCATAAAAGAAAAGATGGGAAAGGCATTTGGAAACCATAGGCAAGAAATAGTGCATAAGAAGCCAAACATTGAAGGCATCTTGGAGAGATGGCCTGCACTTTTTCTGATGGAAGAGGTATGTTTTAAGATGCCGATTACCTCAGACATTTTGGACACATCACTCCATTCATTCACTCACATAATTGTTTGCCTGGAGTGGAATATCACAGGTATGGCACAAAGTAAGACAAGTTCAGTCCATGTGAGCAAATGTCTTAGCTTATTGCCAGGAAACACCAAAAAGTTAGGCCTAACTGTTGATACATTTAGGTTAATTTATGTTTTTGTAGGAAAATATTTGGTTAAACTGTGCTGGTAATTCAGTTTTGAATTTCTAGGTTTAAGTATTGCAACAGCTTGCAAAAAATGAAACATACAACCTGCAATTATAAATTTGTTTTACTCTCCAGAAACATGTTTTACTTCTACGGCATTTTCTGCACTTATCTGAAGCTGGTCTTTAAAAAATGTGAGGAGGCAGTCTTATGTTGATATATTACTTAAAAATAATTTGACACTTATAAAAGCTAAACTTGGAGAAGTTTGATCAAACCTTTAGATTTTTATTTTGGAGGATAGGTCATTAATCATATATTCTCCACCTTTTTTCTGTATGCTCTTATGTTTTTATTTCCTAGATCAATGCTGAGTTCACAAGAATTACAACTGTCCCCTTGGAGACAAGGTTCTTGGCGCAGCACATCCACCAAATTGCTGGAAGTCAACAATTGCTGGAGGCACAAGGGAGGAGCTGTAAAAGAGAAGACCACCAAGATCTTGCAGGTTTTAATGAGTTGTGCATTGTTGAGAATCATGGCTGAATACTTTTGTGTGTGTTTGTGTGTAATTTTAATTAATAGCAACTGTTCTTACACAGACTGTGGGCATCAACATCAGAAGAGAATGCTTCCTCAAATCTCTGATGATCTACTTTGGTGAACCTGTTCAGCACCTTATCAAAGAATACCAGGTAAGAACATTTCTTTCTCACTCACTCACACACCACAACACCTACAGATCCATCCTCATGTACTGTTTCAGGCTGTATTCTTATTAAGTAATGATATCATTAAATAATACCCTAACTGTAAGGAGAACAGTTATAGTAACTGACTCCAAAATATGTATTTCACTATAGACACAAAATAGACTGGGTGCTTGGGTTTTACAGCTATGTTGTTATCATCTTTTCAAATTAGCTGGAAATCATATTTTCAAAACTCATATTTGTTCAAAGTTTGATTTGCTGGACAGGTTTTCTGTGGGTCCTTAAAAAGTCTTAAATCCAATAATCTGAATTTTCAGCCTTGAAATGTCATAAATACTGTTTTGACAGGTTTTAAAAATCGATTGGACTGGACTTGTTTTTAAATGCCTTTCGGGGAAAAATTAACACTGATCATGCTTTAAAAAAAAAAGACAAAACAAACTACAAAACAAAACCAATATGGAAACAATTACCACTATAGCAAACTGTGGAGCCTGGTCAGTATTTATTGGAGCAAACCTAGTGTGGTGTGTGGGTTAACATGGTGCTTCTCTAATCAAAAACTCTACTGTGCTTTCTTCTAGTTGTCCTCATGTATTACTTTTCTTGTAGGATATGAAGGAAAAGGAAAATATGAGGAAGAAATGGAGCAGGAAACCTTATCAATGTTTGTCACTGGAAAAGAAGATCCTATTCATCTACACAGTTACATTAAGATAGTCATTGAATGGAATAGAGGTCCTGAATGATTTGTTCTCAGTTCCAACAGCTTTTGCCATGTTCTTCAGGCTGATATATGCACTCAACCTAAAATATCCAAAATAACTGCATTACATCTTTGAATTTGTGCAAAAAGTCTTGATGGAGCTTGATGGAAAAATGATAACCCCAAAAATTCATAGACTGATCACCCAGCTATACAGCCCAGACTAGGTGGAATTTTGCATCCTCAATTTTATTTTCCCACTCTTGGTTAAATGTTAGTGGCTTTTACTATGCACTTTGTATGAGTTTGTTGGTTTTTTTTTTTTGGAGATTGTATTCACATGACTTCTTTGAATAACTGTTGGATTTAAGAGGAAATGTTTTTGGTCAGAAAAATGTTCACGTTTAGTGATCCTAATTTTATGGGGTGCCGTTTAGGACATAAATCATTGTCATCTCTGTATACACTCTATACTGAAACGCTTACACTGCATAGTGAAAGGTATACACTGCATACTGAAAGGCATACACTGCATACTGAAGCACTTAAACTGTATACTAAAACGCATACACTACATACTGAAATGCTTACACAATATACTAAATCGCATACACTACATACTGAAATGCTTACACAATATACTAAATTGCATACACTACGTACTGAAATGCTTACACAATATACTGAAATGCTTACAAAACATACTGAATCGTATACACTGCATACTGAAATGCTTACACCATATAATGAAATGCATAATTGTTCCTTGAAGCTCGTACATTACATAGTGAAACACATACATAATGTACTAAAACACATACACTGCCTACTGAATTGCATACACTGTACACTGAAACGCCTATACTCTATACTGAAATCCATACACAATAAAGTAAAACATTTATACTATACTAAAATTCCTGCACTGCATACTGAAACACATACACAATGTATTGAAATGAATACGCTCTAAACTGAAATGCACACACTTTACAGTGAAACCCATACACTGTAAACTAAAACTGTTGCACTTTATATTAAAATGCATACACTTTATACTTAAACGCTTACTATATACTGAAACACACACACTGTATAATGAAATGCGTACACTCTATAGTGAAACGTATACACACTATACTGAAATTTGTCACGTGGTTTAATTACTCCATCCACTGACATCGAGCGAAGCACAATCTTTTTTGAAGAAGGACGCCATTCTGGAATGCGCTGGCCAAGAGATAAATTGATTGTGCCTAGATAGCTTTGGTTTTGGTTTTTTGGCTTTGATTTATTAAATGTATTAAAAAAGAAAGAAAAGATAACATTCCTTATTGGCAGCAAGAAACTAGAGACACCTCAGCAAATTAAAATATTTTAATTGATAATTTATGTCTATGGAGCATTACTCAGACTGTCACAGAAGTTAGATTTATCTTCTTGTAAAATAATGTAGCATGAACCCAGGGGCAGTTAAATGAACACAGGAAACAAAGGGTTTGTTCTTGTTTTTTCCTAGTCAATTCAAGTTTTTAACTTTCACCATCCCTATATTTTCGTCTAGCCAAACGGATCGCACTTCGACAGCACTAGTGACCTGTGGTTGATGCGAGGCAGCCTAATCAGCGCACCTTGTGCAAAGTTTTGATGGAATAACCACAGGTAAACGCTGTCAACGGCCCTTGAAAGTGACTTAGAAACACGGTTTTCTAGAATTTGGGAATTGCGCTTTCAGCGCTTCACAAACTTGAATATAGTACATTTTTGGCTGGTGTAAACTAAACTGTCGTACCATGTCAGTCTCGATTCTTGTTAGCGGTTTAGTATCTTTTCTAACATTACTACTAACGCACATTAACGTATTTAAAAAAAAAAAAGGTAAAAATATTGCAGTGCATGTCCTCTTTTAACTGTACTAACTGTACATTTTTCAATAGGTTTACTTTTTACATTTTAGGAGTAATGGCAGGAAATGCAGAACATTTAGTAGAACAGATACTGGAGAAAGAAGATCAATGCAGAGCTCTCAGTGATGCTTTATCAGGAGGGAGGACAAGCAGCTCTACACAAGCAGAAAACATAAGACCAGTAAACTGCAGTGTTAGGGATGAAATGAGACATCTTTTTCCTCGGGGTCCACTACCCTCACCTGGAAATACAGAAAGCAGTTTGATGAATTCTTCACAATCTCCTCGCTATTCTCTGAGAAAACACTTCAAGCAAACAACAAGAAAACCTCCAAGGTACTCTCACAAATTGTAATTTATAAATAATGTAGCTTTAGAACTATACCCAATTCCATGACTGTCAGCAGAGGGGCACTGTAGAAGAATGTCGAGAATTTTTTATTTCTGTGCAAAGTAAAATGACGTATGGTTGCATGGTTTGTAAGTCATTATGAGACCTGGTTTGCTGCTTAAAAGATTGTCTAAAAATTACTTTAAAGAAGACAAAGGGAAACGATGTAGTGCAAAAGCCAAATGAGAATTAACAAATAAGGAATTCAGTGCCTAAAATTATGATCTCATACAGAAGCAATGTATTATTTCTAGTTTCTAATGAGTAGATGTGTGGACATCAAAATAAATGCTGAATGCATTCCCAACTGTTTGACAGACCTGAGTAAACAACCTTTACCAAAATATTCTTTCAGAACACTAAAAGTATTCTCTGTGTTTGAAAATTGTAATTTGCATACAGGTGAAATGTCTACAGTCATGTTAATGCTTATTTTTTAGTGAAATAAGCATATACTGTAACCCTTTGTGAGAGGTTGATAATATCCAATATTGTTTCTCATCTATCTTTAGAAGAATTGTACAAAACAAATTGGGCAGGCTATTAATTTTGTGAATGTATTCCTCAAAATAAATTTCTTTATATGATTCTTAATGGGAACTTCAACACAGGTTGTTTATTCTGGCTTCTGAATTATTTAAATTAATTATGTAGTATTTTAAAATATGTTAAGCAATAAACTTGTTTTAAAAATGCAATGTTATATTTTTTGATATGCTCAAAGGAAGGACTGCCATATCTACAGTATATAAGCTGTGTAATAATGCAAGTATTTTCATTTACAGTGCATATATGCTGCATGGTTTGTTATATTTGTGGAAAGAAAATGATCAGAATACTAAATTAAAGTATAATTAATGTATGTTTGTATGTATATATAGGTCAAGAACACCAAATATTTCACACTCAGCTTTTCACAAAGATATAATACTGTTTCCAAATCCAATGCATGATAAAGTGTTAAAACAGAGCAGCAGACAGATACTGTATGAAAGTGGGTACATCTTCAGTGCATTTGAGTTTTATATACACTGGGATTCTACAACTGTAAAGGAAAAAATTTGTGAAAATACCATCAGATGTCAGGTATGTGTTTTATAAAGTTTGCTCAGTAAAATGCAGTAACTGAGTTGTCTTTCAAAATCACAACTTTTAACTTAGTATCACATTATTCCCTGTATACTGTAAAGTGAGTTTGGGGCACAGTGCTACAGGAGTTAAAAGGTTTTCTTTACTGGTCCTGATCTCATCACTGTGCTGTTCCTTTCCCCAGACCTTGCCTTAGTGGTCATTTTCAACTTTAAAATTAATTGTTATTTTTATGTTCAAAGGACAAAATAGTAGGTAAATGGAGTTCTACTGCTTTTGAAGTTTGTTCCACATTAGCACACATGGAATAGTTTAATTTCACATAAAAGTGTATATATAATTTGGCAGACTTATTCATTTTAACAAACAGGCATATAAATGTTAACTTTGTAAATATTTCTATGGTCTACAGTATATTACAGTTAAAAATTGTGTTTTTGTTACTGTCTAGTTTTCAGATTTTAATGGGATGTGGAAACAGACTAGTTGAACCCACATTGTCTGAAACACAGCAACTTAATGGATTGATGATACATAAAGTGTTTCACCAGAAAGCTGTTTACATCAGACCATCAAAGGCATCGATTGTGAGTAAAAATTTGTTTTCTCTTTAGCTGTCAATGTTCTATCATATAGGAGTTGTGTGATATTTTAGTTTTGTTATTATGATGGCAAAAGATCTTGTAATAGTTAAGAGCAAAATATGCCTTTGGCACAGTGCTGTAAAGTCTACAGGCCTCTTTTCTGAACTAGTGAATGAATGGATATAATAACTAATATTAATAATTCAATTGGGAAACTTCCACCCATCCATTTTCCAACACGCTGAATCCGAACACAGGGTCACGGGGGTCTGCTGGAGCCAATTCCAGCCAACACAGGGCACAAGGCAGGAACCAATCCCGGGCAGGGTGCCAACCCACCGTAGGACACACACAAACACACCCACACACCAAGCACACACTAGGGCCAATTTAGAATCGCCAATCCACCTAACCTGCATGTCTTGGGACTGTGGGAGGAAATCGAAGCGCCCGGAGGAAACCCATGCAGACACGGGGAGAACATGCAAACTCCATACAGGGAGGACCCAGGAAGCGAACCCAGATCTCCCAACTGCGAGGCAGCAGCGCTACCCACTGCGCCACCGTGCCACAATTGGGAAACTTGAATTTCATTATTATTATTATTGTTTTCCAGGAATGTACTACAGACAGCGAAAATGAGGATATCATGGTAGACTCAGAAAACTGCATAACCAGTGCACTACATTCTAAACCGGAAACAGAAACACATTCTGGGCAAAGAGTTGTAAATGAAGTTGTTTATATTTCTGATGCCCAAAGCCCTCACAGTATAAACATTCAAGACAGTGATGAAATAACCTTAACAATCAGTGATGCTGCATTACTTGAACCAACAATTTTGTATCAAAAATCTTCAGCTGCTTCAAACATCAATTGTAGTATTGCAGTTTGTTCAGAAATAAGTGGAAGCCATTCAACAAATATTGGTCATGATCCATTTTTTATCTTATCCTCCAGCACTACATCCTGTACTGAAGAGCCACAAGTTTCAACAATTATTTCTGAAAATGTGCACACTTTGATGGTTGAAAATGCTTATGCAAACAATGTCCAGTGGTTACCAGATGATGATGACAGCTCTGTGAATTCAGATGACATCAATGTAGCTATAAATGCCAGCTTGGAAGACCAAATGATGTATGTCATTTGAAATAAAAAAAGTCATTGCAAATAATGTGTATTTTCTGAATTTTAAAATGTATGCCTTTACAATGTACTGGAAGTTAATAAATTACTGTAAGTTTATGATAACATTTTATGTGAAATTAGTAACTTTCTGGGAGTAAAATTCCATCCATCAATTTATTAACCTGATTTATCCAGCTTAGGGAGCCTGAGCCAATGTGTGTTTTAGTAGCATTGTTCACAAAGCAGGTGGATGGGGTGTCGCACACATACCCCGGGCTGGTTCAGAGTCACCAGTCAACTCAAGATTTTGGGCATATTCTTGGCGTGTGGTAGGAAAACCAGAGAAATGGAATAAAACGCATTATCCATCCATCCATTATCCATCCTGCTATATCCTAACTACATGCTGGAGCCAATCCCAGCCAACACAGGGCACAAGGCAGGAAACAAACCCCGGGCAGGGTGCCAGCCCACCCCAGGGCGCAGCTGCATTATCTTGTAGTGTAGTATTTATTTAGGTTGTGGAAAAAGTGCTATGTTTGTTTACAGAATATATTACCATTACTTTCTAAATTTGTATTTTTCTTTTTCTTTTCTTAAGGAGCAGTCAAGTAGAAAAGACAGCTTGTGATAGTCTGCAAGAATTGGCTCAAAAGATTACTACATCCTCAACATCAAAGCTACATATAAATTGACATAATGTATGGGATGGGGCCATAAGAGGGTTTAGAAGAAAAACATTTAGTCCATACAACAGCCTTTCTGTAAAATTCTCTGATGATTCTGGAAAATCGGAGGAGGCCATTGACCTTGGTGGACTAAGAAGAGAATTTCTACGACTTCTTATGCATCATCTAAAACAATCATCTCTTTTTGAAGGCCCATCACCTTCCAAAACCTTGTCACTGAATTCCACCGGTATGTGAAATTTTAAGTATTCTTATTAGTTTAATGCTACTTTTTATATTGCTTGATTAGATATACTCTCTCTTCTGTTTCCTTTTCCGGTGTCCTACTCAAAGCACTGTGATGTTCCAACAATGATGCATGGATTAAAAGCCAGAAGTCTGTATGACCATCAGCATCAAGTGACTCCGTGAGAACCCTAACTACAAAGAGGACTATTTCATTTATGTTAGGTAGAATGCCCAGAGGGGACTGGGCAGTCTCGTGGCCTGGAACCCCTGCAGATTTTATTTTTTTCTCCAGCCGTCTAGAGTTTTTTTTTGTTACCCTGGCCATCGGACCTTACTCCTTTTCTATGTTAAGTAATGTTGTCTTATTTTAATTTCTTATTTTGTCTTTTATTTTTCTTCATTATGTAAAGCACATTGAGCTACTTTTTGTATGAAAATGTGCTATATAAATAAATGTTGTTGTTGTTGTAGTGTCTTATTGAGAATGCTATATGTTTGAATTATAATAATTGTGTTACTTTTAAATTAAAATACTTACAAAGAACTGCATATTTCAGATTAAACTTTTCTCTGCTGATTACTTGACAGCACTCAGAGAAGATTATTATTATGAAGCAGGCAGAATGATTGCTGTGTCAATGATTCATGGTGGGCCAAGCCCTGGTTTTTTTTTTCAAAAATACTTTTTTATTCATTGATACATAAACCAGAATCAATGACACCAAAACTGGAAGATGTAGCTGACTTTGAAGTGGCTAATACTATCCAAAAGGTATCTAATTTTTATTTTATTTTTTATCATGGCATATGTAGCTTATGCGTGAAAAAGAGGTATCAACACCCATGAAACAGAATTTTTAAACCTTGATAGAATGCTTACATTTTTAAAGGTGTACATGTGTCCTTCAGGTGAAGTTGCACTTTTATGAGATGGTGGTACTGTTGTTAAATCCTGTCAGGGAAGGCCTGTTTTTCCAGAGAAATGATTAATTTACCAAATCAAGGCACTAAACCTGACACGTAATTCTGTATTTTTTCACATAGATTGCAAGTTCATCAACAGTTGAAGAACTCAGAACTGCAATAAAAGAAAACGAGGCAATAGACAATGTGTAGAGAAATAAGTTAGTAGAATATTACGTCCACTGGTATAATGTTGATTTAATGATCAAAGTAAATTAAATTTATGTAGTAATTAGCCCTAAACACCGTTGACGTCCAGGTCTTTTTGCGTTGCTGAGTTCACCAGTGCTTGCTTTCTTTCTCAGGATGTACCAAACTGTAGATTTTGCCACTCGTAATATTGTAGCAATTTCTTGGATGGGTTTTTTCTGTTTTCACAGCTTAAGGATGGCTTCTTTCACTTGCATGGAGAGCTCCTTTGACCGCATGATGTCTGTTCACAGCAAAATCTTCCACATGCAAGCACCACACCTCAAATCAACTCCAGGCCTTTTATCTGCTTAATAGATAATGATATAACGACGGACTTGCCCACACCTGCCCATGAAATAGTCTTTGAGTCAATTGTCCAATTACTTTTGAGCCCCTGAAATGAAGGGATTGTGTTCAAAAAATGCTTTAGTTGCCACACATTTTTATGCAATCGTTTTGTTCACCCCACTGAATTAAAGCTGAAAGTCTGCACTTCAACTGCATCTGAGTTGTTTCATTTAAAATTCATTGTGGTAATGTTCAGAACCAAAATTAGAAAAAAGTTGTCTCTGTCCAAATATTTATGGACCTAACTGTATATCTAATGCTTATTCTGAAATAGTGTTGAGAAATTTACTAGGAGAAATTTCAAATTAAATATGATTGACAAATGTTTATTGTAGAGGGTGTATGTTGATCTCCTTGAAATGCTTATCGTTCATGACTAACACACATATTAATAGATAAAAAAGAGTCAATAGATTCTGCATGGCAGTATATAAATAAACTTGATAATAATAATAATAATTAATAAAAGGGAATAAGCATGGCATTCTTTACAAAACTGAGTAATCTGTGAGCCATACATGGCTTTATTTTCATGTTACAGTGGAAAGTTGTAATAGTAGAACATCTGAATTGCTGAGTAAATGAGGTGCAGCTGCCAGGCCTACAGTATGTTGGAAAGTAGTATGTGGTTCATAGCTCAAAATTTAGCTTTGGATTTTTAAATCAATTAGTGAAACTGATTAGCAACCCAGCCACAGGGGCTGTACAAACCAGTGTGTTTCTTTGTGCCAGTCCCAAGCCCGGGTGAATGGGGAGGGTTACGTCAGGAAGGGCATCTGGTGTAAAATTTTACCAAATCAATATAACAATACAAATTTCCATGCTGGATCGGTCGAGCCCCGGGTTAACAACAACCGCCACCAGTACTGTTAGCCAACAGGGTGTTGGCGGAAATTGGGCTACTGTTGGCCGAAGAAGAAAAAGAAGAAGAGGCGGGAGATGTGTTTGGAGGAAGGTAAAGAGAGTGGAACTGAGGGTAGGAACTTTGAATGTTGGCAGTATGACTGGTAAGGGGAGAGAGTTAGCCGATATGATGGAGAGAAGGAAGGTTGATATATTGCAAGAGACTAAATGGAAGGGGAGTAAGGCCAGGTAGATTCAAATTGTTCTATCATGGTGTGGATAGGAGGAGAAATGGAGTAGGAGTTATTCTGAAGGAATAGTATGTCAAGAGTGTTTTGGAGGTGAGAAGAGTGTCAGACAGAGTAATGATTATGAAGCTGGAAATTGGAGGTGTGATGATGAATGTTGTTAGTGCATATGCACCGCAAGTTGGCTGTGCAATGAAGATTGAGAAAGAAGATTTTTGGAGTGAGTTGGATGAAGTGATGAACAGTGTACCCAAGGGACAGAAAGTGGTGATTGGATTTCAATGGACATGTTGGTGAAGGGAACAAAGGAGATGAGGAGGTGATGGGTAGGTATTGTGTCAAGGAAAGGAATGAAAAGGACGGACATGGCTGTGGTGAATACATATTTTAAGAAGAGGGAGGAACATAGGGTGATGTACAAGAGTGGAGGAAGATGCACACAGGTGGATTACATACTATACAGAAGAGTCGATCTGAAGGAGATTGAAGACTGCAAAATAGTAGCAGGGGAAAATGTAGTCAAGCAGCATAGGATGGAGGTCTGTAGGATGAAGTTGGAGATCAAGAAGAGGAAGAGAGTGAGGGCAGAGACAAGGATCAAATGGTGGAAGTTGAAAAAGGAAGACTGCAAGGTTGAGTTTAGGGAGGAGGTGAGACAGGCACAGGGTGGCAGTGAAGAGTTACCAGAAAGTTGGGAAACTACAGCAAATGTAGTAAGGGTGACAGCAAGAAGGGTGCTTGGTGTGATATCTGGACAGAGGAAGGAGGAGAAGGAAACCTGGTGGTGGAATGGGGAAGTACAGGAGAGTATACAGAGGATAGTAAAGAAGAAGTGGGATAGTCAGAGAGATGTAGAAAGTAGACAAGAGTACAAGGAGATAAGGCGCAAGGTGAAGAGAGAGTTGGTGAAGGCTAAAGAAAAGGCGTATGATGAGTTATATGAGAGGTTGGACACTAAGGAGGGAGAAAAGGACCTGTACCGAATGGCTAGACACAGGGACCGAGCTGGGAAAGATGTGCAGCAGGTTAGGGTGATAAAGGATAAAGATGGAAACGTACTCACAAGCAAGGAGAGTGTGTTGAGCAGATGGAAAGAGTACTTTGAGAGGCTGATGAATGAAGAGAACGAGAGAGAGAGAAGAGGTTGGATGATGTGGAGATAGTAAATCAGGAAGTGCAACGGATTAGGAAGGAGGAAGTAAGGACAGCTATGAAGAGGTTGAAAAATGGAAAAGTCGTTGGTCCAGATGACATACCTATGGAAGCATGGAGGTGTTTAGGAGAGATGGCAGTGGAGGTTTTAACAAGATTGTTTAATGGAATCTTGGAAAGTAAGATGATGCCTGAGGAGTGGAAAAGAAGTGTACTGGTGCCGATATTTAAGAATGAGGGGGATGTGCAGGATTGTAATAACTACAGGGGGATAAAATTAATGAGCCACAGCATGAAGTTATGGGAAAGAATAGTGGAAGCTCAGTTAAGAAGTGAGGTGATGATTAGTGAGCAGCAGTATGGTTTCATGCCAAGAAAGAGCACCACAGATGCTATGTTTGCTCTGAGGGTGTTGATGGAGAAGTATAAAGAAGGCCAGAAGGAGTCGCATTGCGTCTTTGTGGACCTGGAGAAAGCATATGACAGGGTGCCTTGAGAGGAGTTGTGGTATTGTATGAGGAAGTCGGGAGTAGCAGAGAAGTATGTAAGAGTTGTACAGGATATGTACAAGGGAAGTGTGACAGTGGTGAGGTCTGCGATAGGAGTGACAGAGGTGGGATTACATCAGGGCTTGGCTCTGAGCCCTTTCTTATTTGCAATGGTGATGGACAGGCTGACAGACGAGATTGGACAGGAGTCCCCCTGGACTGTGATGTTTGCTGATGACATTGTGATCTGTAGCGATAGTAGGGAGCAGGTTGAGGAGACCCTGGAGAGGTGGAGATATGCTCTAGAGAGGAGAGGAATGAAGGTCAGTAGGAACAAGACAGAAAACGTGTGTGAATGAGAGGGAGGTCAGTGGAATGGTGAGGATGCAAAGAGTAGAGCTGGCAAAGGTGGATGAGTTTTACTTGGGATCAACAGTACAGAGTAATGGGGATTGTAGAAGAGAGGTGAAAAAGAGAGTGCAGGTGGGGTGGAATGGATGGAGAAGAGTGTCAGAAGAGATTTGTGACCGACGGATATCAGCAAGAGTGAAAGGTAAGGTCTACAGGACTGTAGTGAGACCAGCTATGTTATATGGGTTGGAGACGGTGGCACTGACCAGAAAGCAGGAGACAGAGCTGGAGGTAGCAGAGTTAAAGATGTTAAGATTTGCATTGGGTGTGATGAGGATTGTACAGGATTAGAAATGAGGACATTAGAGGGTCGGCTCAGGTTGGACGGTTGGGAGACAAAGTCACAGTGGCAAGATTGCGATGGTTTGGACCTGTGCAGAGGAGAGATGATGGGTATATTGGGAGAAGCATGTTAAAGATTGAGCTGCCAGGCAAGAGAAAGCCTAAGAGAATGTTTATGGATGTTGTGAGAGAGGACATGCAGGTGATGGGTGTAAGAGAACAAGATACAGAGGACAGGAAGAGATGAAAGAAGATGATCCGCTGTGGCAAAACCTAACAGGAGCAGCCGAAAGAAGAAGAAGAAGAAGTGAAACTGATTAGCCAAAGGGTGTTGGGTCTGTGCATTTCTGGAAGAGATGTTTTGCAAAAATGTTAAAATGTATTACATATTTACCATGCTTACCACTATGCATTTGGGCATAAAACGCTGTAAGCTCTTCTTCTAATTGCTTGCTTTCTGCGAAAAGCTCTCCCAACTGGATCAATATGCTGAAGACACTGACGAATGCGCCAACGTTGCACATGAAAACCATGAGATCTTAGGCTACTTGTTACATAAGTTTCACCTGCATTTGGGGTTCGAGTCAGGATCTCTCTAATAATATTACATAAATGGATATCAGAAACTTCGGAAAACCGCCGAGAATGTACACCAGTTTGTATTCTATGACGATAAAGTGTCCTTCTGTTAACACCAAAATCCTTGAAATTCTTTGCCAACTCAGTCCTAATGACAAAAAATAACGGATTTGCTCAGCTGTTATTGCAAATCTAGGTCTTCCACGCATTCCAGATTGTATTAACTCCAGAACACTTGAGTTACAATTACAAATATCTTCATTTGTAAGAAAGTGGCAACTAGTTAGCAACTGAAAAATTGAACTATAGAGATTTTGTAAAAATTTAACCAACTCTTGCCTTCTACATACATCATGTTCAGAGCATATGTACATAAATGCATCAATGACTTGTAAATGATCTCCAAGATTCCTGTATGCATGTTGTCTTAGGCAAACATCACCTGAAAACTGATACTGACGTATTGTCTCTAGGCATCTTCTTAATTCAGTAAAATATTCAATGATATCTTCATCATTAGACTGAAGAAAATTGATGCATAAAGTAAAAATAAAAATAAGTATCATCAAAGCCTTCATTTTTTTTTTCTTTCAGATTTTTATTTATACCGCTCAGAATTTGCTCTGTTTTAATCTATTGCACACTGCATAAATTTGAATTGGAGTTTAAATATTCTCATGTAAATCAAAGGCCTTTTTTATGAAATGTATGTGACTCAGGGTTTAAAGTGTGCAGTGTGTTTCATTATACTGTGTATACATTTCAATATAATGTATGTGTCTGAACATACAGTATATACATTTCATCATATAGCTTATGCATTTCAGTATACAGTATATGCATTTCACTATGCAGTGTATGTGTTTTATTTGACAATGTACATATTTCACTATACAATTTAAGTGTTTCAGTATGCAGTGTATACATTTCACTATGGAACGTATGGGTTTCAGTATACAGTGTATTTGTTTCACTATGTAGTCTATGCATTTCACTATACAGTGTATATGATTCACTACAGAACATATGTGTTTAAGTGCACAGTGTAACCATTTCAGTATACAGTGTGTGCATTTTACTATACAGTGTCACTGTTTCA
Organism: Erpetoichthys calabaricus; assembly: GCF_900747795.2. Lineage (NCBI taxonomy): Eukaryota > Metazoa > Chordata > Cladistia > Polypteriformes > Polypteridae > Erpetoichthys > Erpetoichthys calabaricus. The sequence goes on from NC_041400.2 coordinate 61,320,786, forward strand.
CTATACAGTGTATACATTTCACTATAGAATGTATGTGTTTCAGCATACAGTGTATTTGTTTCACTATGCAGTGTATATGTTTCACTGTAGAGTATATGCAATTCACTACACAGTGTATATATTTCACTATAGACTGTAGGTGTTTCAATATACAGTGTATTCGTTTTACTGTATAGTGTATGCATTTCACTCTGGAATGTATACATTTCAGTATACAGTGTATGTATTTCATTATAGAGATTATGCATTTCAGTATAGAGTGTATGTACTGCTAAGAATGATTTATGTCCTAAATGGCACCCCATATAATTTGTGATTTCATCAATTGACACTTTAAGTCACCAACTTTGTGGGCTCAAACATTTTTAGTTTAGCTACAACATTCAATACTGTTCATCTTTATAAATGTAAAATGAATGTAGAATACTTTTATGCTATCTTATTAAGAGATTTTTTCAGCCAGAAAACTGAATATTGTAAAATATCAAATCTGAATTATTCAACCATTACTCAAAACTACTTATATTGAATTGCAGGAGTTACAGCTCTGAGTCAGAAACAGTGTCCCAGTGTCTAAGGAGTTGTTTCACTGTCTGTCTGTGGAGCAGCTTCAGGGTTTTTCTGTTGATGACATCAATAGTTTTGTCTCTAGTGTTCAGCTGAAGGAGACTGTTCATCTATATAAATTTGAAAAAAATGTACAACAACAACAACAACATTTATTTATATAGCACATTTTCATACAAAAAAGTAGCTCAAAGTGCTTTACATAATGAAGAAAATAAAAATAAAAGACAAAGTAAGAAATTAAAATAAGACAACATTAGTTAACATAGAATAAGAGTAAGGACTGATGGCCAGGGAGGACAGAAAAAACAAAAAAAAAACTCCAGACGGCTCTAGAAAAAAATAAAATCTGCAGGGGTTCCAGGCCACGAGACCGCCCAGTCCCCTCTGGGCATTCTACCTAACATAAATGAATAGTCCTCTTTGTAGTTAAGGTTCTCACGGAAGGACTTAATGATGATGGTCATGCAGATTTCTGGCTTTTAATCCATCAATGTTGGAACATCATGGTGCTTTGAGTAGATGGTGGTGGCGCAAGCATACCATTATACATACATACAATATCATTATTACATGTTATCCCATTTTAGGTTATTAAGAGGAAATATATTCTGTTAGAAATACATTTCTAGTTCAGTGTATAAAGTCATCAAGTGATTGGAATTACAAAGAATTCATTACATCCAAGTGAGTTGCATTTAAAGACTACTAAAATAAACACATGGTTTCTTTTGCTGGACAAGGCACTGACATGTTCATCCTGCTGCACCATCCCAATATGTGATGTCATGTACTTTTTTTTCCCCCATACACTTTGTTTGTACCTCCAAAGGGACATCATATATTTAGGTGGGGCTTTGTGTGCAGCACGGTGAACATATCAAGCACTTGGCCAGCAAATGGACTTTGTTTTTAGTTAAACACAGGACTCACACCTCTGAATCAAAATGTATCCATGTCTCATCTAAACTGATATGGGTACTGCATGATGCCTTGGGAGCATCTCCAATATGTGTCTCTTGATGACGTCAATAGTGGGATCTCTCTGGTGTTCACTTGAAGGAGACTGTTCATCTTTGTAAATTTGAAACGGATATACAATGTTAAATTTTGGTGTAATAAATATGAATGTTTCAAAGGAATGTGTTCACAGTAGTCATTGATCAAAATATATTTAAAAAGAATTTGATTTGCTATACATTTCAGATAATGTCAACTGTTATTTTTTATTTGACACGATTTAAAATAATCAGTTTACTCCAATCTTCAAAAAGATTTCCATGGATTTAAAAATTTGACATTAAACAGAATGAATTATAGTCATTAACTCAATAAAGGCAAGTATTTTTTTTATTTAGGACAATTTAAAATCTGCTGCCTCGCAGTAAGGAGACCTGGGTTCGCTTCCCTGTGTGGAGTTTGCATGTTCTCCTGGTGTCTGCGTGGGTTTCCTCCGGGTGCTCTGGTTTCCTCCCACAGTCCAAAGACATGCAGGTTAGGTGCATTGGCAATCCTAAATTGTCCCTAGTGTGTGCTTGGTGTGTGGGTGTATGTGTCCTGTGGTGGGCTGGCTCCCTGTCCAGGATCTGTTCCTGCCTTGCGCCCTGTGCTGTATGGGATTGGCTCCAGTAGACCCCCATGACCCTGTGTTAGGATATAGCGGGTTGGAAAATGACTGACTGACTGACAATTTAAAATAATTGGTTTGCTCAACATTCAGAAAATAGTTTGAATGGAGTTAAAAAATAAAGGTTAAACTGAATAAATTAATTACACTAGGTCAATGTCAAATATTTTGTGTGATCGATTACTTCAGTTTTTTTAAGCTGATCCAATATTTTATTTTTTTTAGTGTAGGATGCTGAGTTTGTAGCCATTAACCACAACTACTGCATTTTTTGTGAATTTAAGGGAATCATTAGTTCCATTGTTTCTTTTTAAAGAAAACCGGAGTCTGTTTAAATTGACAGTACAGCTGCGAGAGAGGATCGGCCCCAACATGAAGAAGAATGGTTTCATCCCACACTGCCATGGCATCTGATGATGTTTCATCGTGTGATGTCCCGGTAAATCGCAACATCACTCTGAGGAACCCCGTCTCTTCTTTCAGCCGGCTTTGTATATGGTAAATGGAGGTAGCTTGGAATGTATTTTCTCCGTTCATTAGTAGGCCTGAATTTTGTTTAGGTGTGGCCTGTGTTAATCAGACCAATCTCACCCCAGTATCATCAGAAATGGAGGGTTTTGGAGGAACGCTACAGTTAATTTTATCAGCTATCCCTCATAACTAATGAAACAAGAGGTGGATCTATACTGATGATTATCTCTGTGAATGCAGGTCAGAGTGGTCTTAACTTTCAGCCATTGTTGCGGCAACACGAAGTGGCAAGCAACAATGGATATAATGCTGCCAGTATCCATCAGGGCTGATACCTTATAGCCTTTCAAGATTACCACTCTCGTAGAAGGGAATGACAGGGGGTTAACCAGAGCACACCACCCTTCCCCTCCTTTTTCTCACACAGACTCCCTTGCTGCTGAGCAGAAAATGTGGTCGCACAATCGAGGGCTTCAGCATTTGCTACAAGTGGTGATGATGGGTCCACCAGGTCAGACCATGATGTGACGCTACACTCCAGCTCCAGTAGAAACAGGGAATTTCTGGTACAGCGCACCAGCCCACTTCAAGCCTTACATACAACACAACAAGACAGTAGGCATGCCTAGGTCAGTATAAGTGCTTGCACAGCTCAATAAAGCAACCCCACATGGACAGAATATATGTAGAGGTGGACATTGTACATATTTCAGGATATTACTTCTTTTCACCCATTCTTTTCTGTACAATGCTTATAACATTCTATTTATTTCATAGGTCACGTAAATATGCAACCTGTAAAAATCATTCCTGTTTGGAATAAATTAAAGTAAACCACGACTCAATCTATATTGCTTTTGATCTAAACTCTCCAATGCTTTGTAACGGTACAAGATTACACATCAAATCTGATGGTAACTACTGTTTTTACAGGATGTGCTATAAGCAAGTATGGATCTACGTTGGGAATACTTTACTCATGGGTAATTGTATGTAGCATGTAAAGTGCTCCCATGAACGATTAATAACTAATAAAAACCCCATGTAAAAAACAAACAAAAAAATATTGCATACAGAAAATAACTCTGTTAGTTACATAATACTTCTGATACAACCAATGGCAGTATAATTGATGTCCATTGTCTTAGGAAATTTTCCAGGTGAAACCTGTAAATTAGCATTATATTAATAAATATTAACAAATAAAAAATTATTGAAAAATAAAAAACACCTACTGGCTAATTTTCTTACTACACTTCAATCAAAGGTATCTGTCAATCTGGCATTTTTGAGATTTTGGGGTATTTCATTTTTCTGTTTTGGGGGGTTACCCCTAATGAGTGGTGTTACTTGGGTTGGTATCACCCAGTGTGGTAACCAGGGCCAGATTATGACCCCCAAAGGCCCCGAGTGACTTAATGAATAGAGCTACTCAACAGATAGTTGATCATACTTTAAACAACGCATCCTACAGCAAATGGCAGTTTAATGCAGCACAGAAATTTCCACTATTAATGCCACAAAGACACTTGATCTTTTCATCAAATGTTCCCTTGGGCAATTTCAGCTTGTGGACACTCAATCATTTCATTGAATGTCCCCCTGGGTGATTTTAGCCTGCAGACATTTGATTGTTTCATCAAATGTCCCCTTGAGTGATATCACCCTGCAGTGAGAGGGTCCCATTTGGTGATTTCAGTCCAAAACACTGCACAAAATTTTTATATTGTCTTTTGAGTGTCACCTGGTGCAATCCACATCCCTTACTACTTCCTAGTGATGCCACTGCCTCTAAAGATTGATATATTAAAATCTACTTTCTTAGCGAGCGGATACCTACTGACGCAGATGTACCATCCTGCCAAATTTCAGCTTTTTAACTAAAAGAAACATTTTTGTTGATGAGTAAGTGAGTAAGTCAATTTTGTAATATATATATTTGATACCGTTTTATTTATCTATATATATAACACTACAGGCCACTGTCGCTCCTCTAACCCAACAGACAGACACTGATGACATGAGTTAAAAACACCAAGAATTTGTTTATTTCTTTTGTGTTTTTCACAGTGCTTTCCAGTCACAACATCCACAGGTAAACAGGCAATAAAGCACCACAAGCCACAAAATTATTTCTTTTTCTCTCTCCTCCACTCCTCCCAGCAAGCTCTGTCATCTGCTTGCCAATTCTGGCTCTCTCACTGGGTGCAAGGCGGTCCTTTTTATATTGGCTAACCTGGAAGTACTTCTGGGCTTCTGTTCACGTGACCTGCCAGCACTTCCGGGTTGGGCGAGAACCTTATCTCCAATTGTCCTTCTATAGCGCCCCCTGGCAGCACCCATGGCACCCAACAGGGCTGAGATACTGAACTCCAAGTCCCATGGTGCCCTGCGGAAATCCGGGGCACCGCTGCACTCTAGGGAAGCTGCCATCTAGCGTCTCAGGGGAGGCAGTGCCTTAAAGAAGCTGCCTTCCCCGATTCCTTCCATATTTTGGGCATCCTGGCCATCCCTTACTATATATATATATATATATATATATATATATATATATATATATATATATATATATATATATATTGTGGTGCCCGGCGGGCGTCCATGCCCGGCCGGGACGCCCAGGAGGAGTGGAGGAGGGCTTGTGCCTCCTCCAGGACATGAGGAGGCATCCTCCCTGGTTGTATTGGGGGCCTTGAGGACCCTGGACCCCAGCGCTTCCGCCACACCAGGAAGTGCTGGGGGGAAGAGAAGAGGGGACACCCGGAGTGCTTCCGGGTACACAGCCGACACTTACGCCACACTGGGGAGTGTCTGTGGAAGATTGCCGGGGAGCACCTGGAGCACATCTGGGTGTGTATAAAAGGGGCCGCCTCCCTCCAGTCAAGGACAAGAGTCGGGAGGAAGTAGGATGACGTCAGGAGGAGGACAAGGAGCCGGCCTGAAGAAGGCATTGTGTTGTGGCCAGGACTTTGGGGCCTGTGAGCACAGTATGGACAATGTAAATATTGTACATAAACGTGTGTTGGGTGACATGAACTTGTCTGCCTGTCTGTGTCCGAGCCAGTCTCCACAATATATATACGTATATATATATATATATATATATATATATATATATATATATATATATATATATATCAGTTGACTGACTCATTTACTCACACAGTATAGATAGTATTTATATAGTAGTAGAAATTTACAGATATATAGATTAGAACTGGAGGATTCAACTGTTTTACATTTTCTTTCTGAAATTTATTTATTTGTTAGGTTCACTTTTTATTAACTGCACGTTTGCTAATGCGAGGCAAGAAATGACTGGATTATTGAATTCTGATGGCAGGCAGGGTTTTAGGCATATTTTGAAACTGCAAAGATGTGCATGCACTATTTATTTTATATATTTTGCTCAAATACCGTCACAAAGCCTTTGAGGATAAGAAAGATTCGGTTGATGCACATTATAGAAAAGGTTAATTTCAATGCACCTCATATAGCATGCATTAATCAAAAGATTATGTTAGTTAATCAGTTTGTTAAACAGCCAGTGTGAAAAATTTATATTAAGAGTTTTTAATCTTCTGTGATCTGTAAAAAAGTCCATTTGAGGAGATTATGAAAGGTAATTTTATAATTATGTAAATTAATTAGGACTTACATTTTGATTAAGTATTTGTATTAATTTCATTTAACAGGTTTCAAGCTAATCTACAGCATAAAATAGCCCTTCATTTTGTACTATATAAACTAAGCTGAACAAAGATTTATGGACTTTAATAAAATTAATGAAAGCATTCTCATAGCTCTAAAGCAGAAAATACTGCTGAGAAACCAGTATCAAGACAGATGATGACATATATATGTTCAGCTAATAGTAAATCTAAATAGTGTTAGTATCCATCATCCATTTTTTTAACCTACTTGTCTAGTTTAATGTTGTATAGACCAAGCTCCAGTCCTTTGCAGGTAATATTTGATGATAATAGAAAGCATATTCACTACTTAAGAATCATTTGTAATATTTTTTACAATGACTTTAATAAAAGGGCGGCACGGTGGCGCAGTGGTAGCACTGCTGCCTCGCAGTTAGGAGACCCGGGTTCGCTTCCCGGGTCCTCCCTGCGTGGAGTTTGCATGTTCTCCCCATGTTTGCATGGGTTTCCTCCGGGCACTCCAGTTTCCTCCCACAGTCCAAAGACATGCAGGTTAGGTGGATTGGCGATTCTAAATTGTCCCTAGTGTGTGCTTGGTGTGTGGGTGTGTTTGTGTGTGTGTTCTGCGGTGGGTTGGCACCCTGCCTGGGATTGGTTCCTGCCTTGTGCCCTGTGTTGGCTGGGATTGGCTACAGCAGACCCCCATGACCCTGTGTTCAGATTCAGCGGGTTGGAAAATGGATGGATGGATGGACTTTAATAAAATGTAATGTGACTGTCATTATACAGAAACCATTATTTTTCTTCCTTGGTTGCTAGATTACTTTTTTCTTGAATAGCAAAATAAAAATGACCCTAGAACCTAGACAAACCAATAGTCAAAATGTATTTGATGAGTCTGAAAACAACAAATCCAAGCAAACTTTTCATCTATACGGGTAGAGAAAAAAATTGAAACTGGGGAATGCTAAGGTCAATTCAGAATACCCAAACTACACTTCAAAATTTTCTTTTGTGCTTTACAGAGACTTTAAGCACAGCATTTGAAATGCTGTTTAATTTTTTTTCATTAAATGGAAAAACATTTTTTTTCTTTTGTGTTTTATTAAAATTGTAATTAACATAGAAAACTCAGCCTGTAACAGCACAGATATACACAGCACATCTTTATAGAGTGCAGAGCATGGTAGAGGTCTGTATTTAGGCACAAGTCAGGAATGCAGGTTTTGCATTGCTGAATTAAATTTAAGAATGTACATGGATAATTAGAATTTATTCAAGTGGTCATAAGTAAGCAGTCACAATGTAGATAGGGCCTCTGAGAGAATTACTTCTTAATAAGTGAATATTACTTTTTGTAATATTTGTAATCAATACTGTTTTACTGTAAATGTGCAAACAGGTAGTTTTTTTTTAGTTTTCAAATAAATTGTTACAAGCATTGTGGTACATATGCATAACAGTTTGTAGAAGCACATGGCCAATAATAGTTACTGGTTGTCTTTTGTCCAATGTGAATTTTTTATTTTAAGTTTCAATTTAGGTTACGTGCTCAATCAATCTGCCTTTTATGGGCAAAAAAGGGAATTTGCTTTACAGTGAGATGGCACAATATTGTGCCATCTCATTGTAAAGCAAATTCCCTTTTTTCCCAAACTCCCTTTTAACCCAATATTGTGCCATCTCACTGTAAAGCAAATTCCCTTTTTTCCCAAACTCCCTTTTAACCCAATATTGTGCCATCTCACTGTAAAGCAAATTCCCTTTTTTCCCAGGAGTGAGATCTAAAATTCAGTATCATACAGACCTCTACATGGTTTTGTCAGGTTAGCAGTCCACTGAATGCACTATTCTGTTCTCTTCAAATGCACTTTATAGTCTGTTAAAGGATATGTTTGGCATTTTTCAAGTTAACGTTATTTCTTTCCAGATATGATATATATGCATTTGGCATGCAAAACGTTGTTCTAGAATTAAACGTTTTCTTTACATTTATAAAAATATTTTGCCCTCACTGTTGCTTTACAATAGATGCTAATGGGGCATGGTGTATCATCATAAAATAAAAGCTTTAAAACTTACCAAATACTTCAAGGCAATTGTAGAGTATTGAGACCCACTTAGTGATTACACACACATTGTAAAATAGATTATACATGTCATTTTTGAACAAAAAAAAACTGTATTATGATATTCAGCCATTTTATTTAAAAACTTGTGTGCACTCCATCTTAGCATTCATCTTCTTCTGCAATAATCTTTCACTCCCTGGGGTGTGATTTCCTTTTGAATGACCAAATCACAGTAAACTTTCCGTGTTAAATGGCTGGTTTTGTTTTGATTTACTTCCATATTTATGTGAGAAAATGTGTCCTTATCACAAGAACAATTGGTGCCCCAATTGCCTCTATTGTAAAGTGCCAATCTTAAAAAATATTTTTGGACAATTCTTAAATTTAGGACACAATTTTGTGTGATAAATGCATATATAACAGGTTTGTAATGAAATAATTAACTTTAAAAATGTTGTATTTATCCTTTGACTAATCTTTTTTCAGGTGTTCTTGTCTTGGTTTTTAGTTAAGCAACATCATTTAGTGATGGACATGCAGGATACAGTGGAACCTCGGTTCACGACCATAATTCGTTCCAAAACAAATTTGGTCGTGAACCGAAGCAATTTCCCCCATAGTATTGTATGTAAATACAATTAATCCGTTCCAGACCATATGAATTGTTTGTAAATATATATATTTTTGAAGTTTTTAAGCACAAATATAGTTAATTAAACCATAGAATGCACAGCGTAATAGTAAACTAAATGTAAAAACATTGAATAACACTGAGAAAACCTTGAACAACAGAGAAAACTAACACTGCAATAGTTTGCGCTATAGTGCTACCAACTGCTGGCTAAAAACACTTTTTTTTTAATGAGTTTTAAGCACGGGGAAAAAAATGAACATTTGAAAAAATCCATAATTTAATAAACCACCAAGAAAAGTAACATTGCAACAGTGCACGCTACAAACCAATCGCTGTAAACAGAAGTGAAAACAAAATCAAGCCCAGTGCATTCTTTAACTGCCTTCCTACCTTATGCATCCAGGGGGGTATTTTTCGTACGTCGCTTAAATTATCCGAGATCAGGTGCCTCATCTTGGATAAGTTAATGCCGGTGACACTCATTCGGAATAAGTTGTTTTTTCAAACGCAGCTGTGTATTAGATTAGTAGAGCTGGATCTAATCATACGAGATGAATGTGCATGCCCGCGCTGAGTGAAAAGCCCATATATATTGAGTCTAGAAAACATGATCAGCAAGTCTTTGATAGGTTGTAACAAAATGACGAAAGAACCGGCGCATTTTTTTTTCACACACGTGGCGCAAGACCTTTTATTCGAAGGACATGAAGAATTTCAAGATTTAATATGCACAAGGGGTAACACAGAAAAAGCAGCCCAGACCAGAAAAGACGGCTGGCAAAAAGTGGCCGACAAATTAAACGCTAAGTAGTGTGCATTGTACTTACTGAATGCAGCGTTTCATTTCCTATGTGTCAGATTAATTATTATTTAATATGTCATAATTCCAGATCAAACGTGAGCACAAGGAGAACATGGGAACAGGTTAAAGTGAAGTACAAGAATATACTTCAAACTGGTAAATATTGGTAGATAGATAGATAGATAGATAGATAGATAGATAGATAGATAGATAGATAGATAGATAGATAGATACTTTATTAATCCCAATGGGAAATTCACAATATAACTATTTAAAGAATTGTTGACATACATAATCATATATAATATAAAAAACATTAATTTTAAAGCTAATAAGAAGGCAGACAAGCAAAAAACAGGTGGAGGTCCACGCGGTCCAGACCTAACCCCTGCAGAAGAGTTGGCTCTCCAGCAAAATGCCCATCGCCCTGTTTCTGAGGGCATTCCAGGGGGAAGCTCCTCCTCAGAACCAGTGGCAGGATGCAGTGGTCACTTCATTTCAGGTAAAGGATGGTCATTGCATATATTTGTCCTCCATGTGTGCCATAGGTATGTTCCATATAGCCCTCTTTTTTGTTGGGTCAGTTGCAGGGAATGTCATATCCCTTGAACCTGTGTCTGACCAACGAGATATTGACGAAGGTCAAATATTTGATGAAGACACTGTGTCTAATTATTCATCAGGAGGAGAGGTACATTTTCCAAATAATGTTTGATCAGACTCCACTCTGATCAGTCCCATGTGCCCCAATCACATTTGGAAATCCTGGTAATGAGAATGTTAGGCTGATTGAGATTCTTCATGGAACTGTGGGTGTTTTAGCCTGTGTATTACCTACCTGCAATGGCATGAAACACCTCTTTTATTGTCTGCACACGCAGGTGTCCAGGAAACACTATGAAAACCCGAAGGAAATATTTCAGAGCCAAACAGACTTTACGAATTGCCTGGCAAAGTGCACTTTTAGATAGATTTTCCGCATCGCCTACAGTATATAAAAAAGTGCCGCTTGTAAAAAACCTCAAAGCAATGCATACTGTCTGTGTGGTTGTGAGAGCCCAACTTCGCCTAGTTTGACTTCGAATATAAGGTGCTAATAAATCTTTGAGGTACCATATTCCCCTTCGGCTAAAGCGGTATCTTTCGTACAGAATTTCTTCCTGGAGCAATAAAGGATCTTGCCGATCGCGCAAAACCCTCTCTATATGAAATTCTCTTCGTATAATTTGCGCACCAATATCAATTGGTCGCTCATTCATGAACAGCGAAGCCATGACTGGATGACTTCCACGCACCGTAACTGATTATGTGTGTAAACTAAACCCTTGTTTACGTAGAACAAACCCGCTCCGAGCAGGTTTGAGAATTAAGATGTGTTGCTATGACAACACTTCCAGCAAGAGTTTCGAAAAACCGACAGATCCAGGATCAGGCCAAATCGTCAACAATTACATCCGGCTAAACGAGTAATCCACGTACAAAAAATAGACCCCTGCTCTCTCTCTCGCTGCCTGTGTGTGTGCGTCTGTCTCTCTCTCACGCTGCCTGTGTGTGTGTGCGGCTGTCTCTCGCGCTGCCTGTGTGTGTGCTCTGTCTCTCTCTCGCGCTGCCTGTGTGTGTGTGTGTGTGTTTCGCGCGCTCTCTCGCTCTCTCTCTTGCTTGTTGCCCAGGAAATGCACAGGGAGAGACTGAACATGTACAAACCGAAAGGGAAACTGGCTTGTTCGTATACCGACTGTGTGGTTGTGAACCGAGGCAAAAGTTTAAGGAACTTTTTGGTCATAAACCGATTTGTACGTGTACCGAGACGTTCGTGAACCGAGGTTCCACTGTACAGGTGAGTGTGCACTTAAAACGTGCATAATATGTATTCTGTTTCCAAAAACCTTTTGTGTACTTTTTGAGAAGAGTTATTTAAGCCATTGTTTTTAATTGCTTTTCTTTTCCACATGTTATATTTTAATTTTCACAAATTGCTGTATTGGGCTTCATTATTTGTCATACAGAATTTGTCTGGTCATGCAGGACCCAGCAGGTGAAGCAAGTCCTTGTGGACTCAACTTAAGGTTAACTTTTAGCTGTCTTCTTCAAGTTGATATGAGGGACTACTTAACAGAGTTTCAAGTAATGCATTGGTAAATTAGTGACAACATCTAAATTGCTGTATGTACTTCTGCTGCATGGCATAATTGGAGTTTCACGAATGCCAAAAAGTGAAAGAAACATAAAAAAATGACCAATAAATAAAGATGTAAGGAGAAAATTGGATAAAAAATGTACTTAAAAAACTGGTATACCTGGGTAGCAACTAAGTATACCAAGCATAACATTCAACTTTTATTTTATTTTTTTTTATTTGAAGAAAATAGCATTCCACATAATCAAGTTGAGCATATACAACAAAGAAAATAACATTCCATACAATCAAGTCAAACTTATACAACAAATGACTTCATCTTCAAAGTAGAAAAAAAAATATGAAAAGAAGATAAAAATCATCAGAAAGTTTAAAAAAAAGTAGGATCAAAAAGAGAACAAAACAGAATTCAACCTCCATCTGATAAAATAGAGAGGAGCCAATAGTATGAGCCAACATTTTTAGAAAATGGAAAAAAAGAAGGGAAAATGTCCTTTCCCACCCGATATAAATGTTTATTCTATAATTTCATTAATTAAATCTTTCCATTTTTTTAAAAACTTTTGAACAGATCCTCTAAGTGATAATTTAATTTTTCCCATTTTCAAATAGTATAGTACATCAGTTACCCACTGACTTATAAAAGCTGGCTTGGGATTCTTCCAGTTAAGCAAGACATATCTACGTGCTAATAGTGAAGTATAGGCAGTTACAATCAAATTATCCTTCTCCACTTTAAACTCATCTGGGAGCACACCAAGCACAGCTTTTAATGGGTTAGGAGTGATTGCGACACCAAGACTTTCTGATAGGCATTCAAAACATGAGGCCTAGTGAGGCTGGAGCTAGATTGCAACTCTCGCAGGTTGGATCTTGCTCTGGATACATTTTGGACAATTTTAAACGAGGTAAATGTGATCGATGAAAGAATTTAAGTTGAATTATTGAATGCTTTGCGCATACGGAGCAGGAGTGTATTCTATGCATGGCTGCCTTCCACTCCTTTTCTGAGATATTAAGTGAAAGATCCTTTCCCCACCGTACCCTAGGATCTTTGATAGGAAGAGACTTTAAGATGTTTTTATATACTGTTGAGATGCTGTATGGGTCTTCAAGACTGATCAGTATTTTTTTGTTAGGATTTTAGGAGTTCCGGGTACATTTTCCTATTTACTTGTGTGTAAATTTTCGAGCTTCATTTAGATTCTGTTCATTGTATTGGCTGTGTGTTATACTTTGCAGTATCACATGCTGATGATGTTAATCATGCATATGCACTGGTGTGCTAAGAGCACTGTGATGAAATATTAGTCATGTCCATAAATGTGAGAGGGTTGTAAATTCAGGCTACAAACCAGCTATCTTCCTGATGCATTTGCTGGTTGTTGTTTAAAGGAAAATTATGCATTTTTTTGTTTTGTACCTTTATCTATTTTTTTTTCAGGAACTACAAACTTGACTTGAGTACCGTTTCCGAATAAAGAAGCAGCCGCCTATTTAGTGTTTAGCTTAACTCCCTGCTTGTTTTTGCTGCCTGACTGCCCATTGCTTCTCTTGGACAACTATCATACATCTGTAAATTCCAGCATCATCATCGATGCAGCTGTACTATAAACAATTTACTCCTGTATTTGCTGCTGACATGTCACTTATTTACACTTCATTATTTTCTCCTGGTTGGGCTGTCCAGATTTGAGTGACTACTTCTCGTCTCTAACCTATTCCTGTTTTTGAGTTCTTGTTGCTCCCTATTAATAGAGCATAATTGATAATAGATATTTTTACTTATAACCTACCAACTGAGCATCAAGAGAAAATAATAAGCCTACTGATTTTTTTTTACATTTGCCCAGCTGAATTATGACTTTAATATGGGAGCCAGGGTGTCTAGATTTCTAAAAATTCTCCTGACCTATTTGACATAACTCTGCATCAAATGTGGCTCAGAAGTGTTGTTTTTGTCTGGGACATGTTGGGTTGAAATCTAGGGAGTCAGTATATCAGTTAAGCAAATACAAGCCATGCACTACTTGGATGTCACAATCAGCTTCTCGAGGGGGACAGTGTATATATAAATGTATAAACCATTAACCCTTATTATTATTTATTAAAACCAAGCACTACAGAGAACTGTTTTATAGAATCCTAACACACAAAAATCACTTATTAAGGGGAACACCATAAGTTACTGTCACGGAAAGGATGGTCTGAAACTAGGAACACGACATATGATGCAATTAAGTCTTTATCTAGAAACACTTAATTGTATGCACAATTAAAAATATTACCTCTATAATGTCAGTGCTGAGATGTACTGTTTCATGTGTCTTGGGTAGCTAATTGCTTTGAATATATTTTCTGTTAACAGGTTGGTAATAAAGCAGGTGGCTTAAATGACAGATCAAGTGGTATTTTGCTTGTGTTCTTGTTTTCTGTTTAATTTATAATAAAGTTCTTCTATCACCTTTTTTTTCCATGTGTGAATATGCAATTATTTTGTTCTCTTTATGTGTGACCGAAAGGGTGTGATTATATTTTGCTTCCCTTCTTGTACGCAAAAAGGATGCATTACCTTTGCCTCTTGGTAGACATAAAACCAAGTATTATACTTATTTTTTAAACAAACTAATCATTTCAGTTTTTTAAGTCATTGCAACAGGAGCACCAAGCAGAATTGGCAAGGCTGAATATTTTACTGTTATAAAGGAAACATTGACTGTTTAAATTTAACTTACCTCATATATTAAACAATGATAATACAAAACAAGTGGAAAACCTTACAAAACATTCATTTGAAATGGGCTACATCTCAATATATTAAATAACAAAATGTAATACTAGTTCTAGATTAAAAAGACAGCCTGTATAACTTACGGAAATCTAATGTAATGTTTACATTAGAAAACTGTTTGAAAACGTAACGTTTCAGCCACTGGTGAGGCTTTATTTCCTAATCATGTCTTATTCCCTAAGCTAAATGTGAGTAGCTCACTGATGCAGAAAATATACAAACATTTTCTGTGATGATCGCTTACTTTTTGTGAGTGACAGTAGGTCAATATGCAAACCCTTGTAGAAGCCATTTCTCTTATAATACTGGGTGTGTTTTCTTATCTCCAACTTAAATTAAAAAATGCATCAGCACTAGCTAACTGCTAAACAAACAACTTCAGAAATAAAACAAGAGAAATGATAAAGAAACTTTATTACCAGTATTGTATCCTGTTACTTTTAAGATTTTTTGTTCAGTCATCTATATTTTTATTAACCCACTCCAGGGTTCAGATTTATAAAACTTGTATATATGCACAATATGAGGCCTAAAATGTGTGCACAGAACTTTCCACGTAAAAGGTAGAGATTTATAAAAGAAAAGTTGATGGGAGAAGTTATATATTTATAGAATGTATATCTTCGGCAAATCTAACCCATCTGTATGCAGCATTCCAGAGAAAGTGGGAAATGACAGCACCCTTGATCATGCAGGGAAATACATCCAAACCAGTTAAATGACAACTCAGGCATATAACAGCTCTTATCAGTGAGCCAATATTATAATGTGCATTGATGTGACCAACATATTAAAGCTCAAGCGTGATTAGAATGATGCATAGACTATATTTAGTTCCCTTTTAAGAGAGCCAAAGCTGCATATTCTCACTGAAGAGCTTTTTTTGGTTTTTCATCAGTTTATATAGGCTACTTGTTGTCACTTCTCAGGATTCAAAACCAAAATGCAGTAAAAACACAACCTACATACATAAACCTATAAATACCATGCCCTGTATTTGATGATGACTACTTTATGAGCCGATTTATGTTTCCAAGAACCATTCAGTTTTCCTAACATAATAGAAACAATTGGGAACATGTATAGCAAAAAGGGACACTTAGTGAGAATGATACTGTTTTTGTTAACCATGAGCAGTGGCATTCCATTAACAAATAAGTCATGTACAATGCCAAGATGAGACTGACAAACATTTTTGCTTGGTGGCCTGGGTCTAGCCATGATTCCCTTATTTTGAGACAAACCTTAGTTTGAGCACTTACCTCTACACTAGCCAAGCAGACATGTCACCTTTATGTCACTTGATATTTGGGCTTCGGTTTTTAAACATTAACAGCAACATGTAAATTGAATGATTTATTTTTCATTGGTTATATTCTTGAATAAAAGTGTACTTGTTTTGCTATACCTTTTGTGAAAATGTTTATTTGATATTTGGACTTCAGTCTTCACACATTATACACTTCACATCAGCATTTTGTCATTATTACTATAACATTAAAAAAGTTTATGTTTTAGTTAAGTGTTCAATATTTCTTGCCTTGCATTTCCTGTCATCCTACAATTACATAGATCATTGTAGACACGGAACACACATGAAATGTATGTATTCCAAATAATGAAATATTATTTACCCTATACAATTCCAGACACCTAACTCCCATAGACCTCAGCTCTGAGAATTTTGCGTCTGACTTGACTTTAGCTGCCTCGGGGGGGGGCATGGGATAGCAGGCTGCTTGCTGCTTGTGCTGATTGACACATTTGCAAAACAAAGATGCTGCTGACGAGGTCTGAGGGAATTTAAAGTGGCCCTGCATTATGGATATTTTCATAGGCTTCAGGGATTCTAGTGATAAAAAGAAATTTTTTTCTGCCATAGGATGACGACAGGTAGTTGTAAAGGATAGAGTAGTCCAGAAGATAAAAGTAAAAAAAATTCAGAGTTAATTTTGTAAACATAAAGTCAAACAAAAGGACATGTAACACAAACTTGTTCTTTATATTTTATTGTTCATTTTGTTACTTTTAATTTTTTTCCTATATATGGCAAAAGGGTGTGAGACTTCCATATTCCTGACAAAAGACTTGACAGACCAGACCAGTTCTCCTTTGCCTGACTGGAAAAACTTTCTCCCCTGTGGCCATAATCTCAACTTAAGTGGGTGCTTCAAGCTTTACTGGCTCAAAATGGATTTATCCTCAAAAATAAACTTTAATGTCTCAAAATGAGGCTAATAAATGATTCTTCCAATCTAGTGATGTCATATACAAACAAAAAATTCCATGAAAGCAAGCAGGTGAGATTTTCTTTATATTAATGTTAGAAGCTGGTGTAGATACTTTACTAGACCAATTTCTTTTTATCTCTGACTGTTTTATCTTCCAACATAGTGAGACACTCTATTTTTAGATGGTTAAAGTTCATGCACCCCAACTGTAATACAACAAACACTTCAGTATTCTGAAATGCCAATAATTTTGGATAACCATAACCAGTGAAACCTTCAGAAAGATCTTTCTAGATTTTACTAACATAAAATGTAAATTTTAATAGTAGTAATCATAATAATTTGTACAACTGCTATGATCAAATTAAAACTGCTTTCTGTTTATAAGCATTCTATTGAGATTTCTGATCATATTGTTGTTGAAGTGACAAGCAAAACAACAAACGTGACAAACAAAACGACACACAAGAGTCTCACTGGTATAATATTTAATAGATAATTAGTAGATCTTTTTAATGTCTTATTTGCTTTAAATTTTGGGATGAACCTTCCCCAAAATCTTGAAATCCTTCATACTGCCTTACATATGCTTCCATGCCCAAATGTTTGCTTTATAAAACTTTGAAACAGCTGTTCAAAATGTGCCTAAAAAACTTAATTTTGTAGTTTTAGTTCTTGTGTGTGTACAGTAATGCCTCGCTATATCGCGCTTCGCCTTTTGCGGCTTCACTCCATCGCGGATTTTATATGTAAGCATATTTAAATATATATTGCAGATTTTTTGCTGGTTCGCGGATTTCTGCGGACAATGGGTCTTTTAATTTCTGGTACATGCTTCCTCAGTTGGTTTGCCCAGTTGATTTCATACAAGGGACGCTATTGGCAGATGGCTGAGAAGCTACCCAGCTTACTTTTCTCTCTCTCTTGCGCTGACTTTCTGTGATCCTGACGTAGGGGGATTAAGCAGGGGGGCTGTTCGCACACCTAGATGATACGGACGCTCGTCTAAAAAAGCTGAAAGATTATCTTCACGTTACTATCTTTTGTGCAGCTGCTTCCTGAAACGACATGCTGCACAGTGCTTCGCATACTTAAAAGCTCGAAGGGCACGTATTGATTTTCTTTTGAAAAACAAACTCTGTCTCTCTCTATCTCTCTTTCTCTGCTCCTGACGGAGGGGGTGTGAGCTGCCGCCTTCAACAGCTTTGTGCCGTGGTGCTTCGCATACTTAAAAACCAAACAGCCCTATGAACTCCTTTGAAAAGGAAGATATGTTTGCATTCTTTTAATTGTGAGACGGAACTGTCATCTCTGTCTTGTCATGGAGCACAGTTTAAACTTTTGAAAAAGAGACAAATGTTTGTTTGCAGTGTTTGAATAATGTTCCTGTCTCTCTACAACCCCCTGTGGTTCTGCGCAAATCTGTGACCCAAGCATGACAATATAAAAATAACCATATAAACATATGGTTTCTACTTCGCGGATTTTCTTATTTCGCGGGTGGCTCTGGAACGCAACCCCCGCGATGGAGGAGGGATTACTGTATATATATATATATATATATATAGTACATATGTTCTGACAAATTATTATAATATTATGATCATCTAATCCTAACAGGAAAACTCTAAACACTAAACTGTGTATTGATTACTATATAATATTAAGTGTAAAGTGATGTCAAGCTTCAGTGTTTTATACTGTTTCTTTGATATGCTGGATGATATCTATGAATTTCTGAGCTCCTCTATATGTTGAGTTTTCCCCATTTATATTCAGGTAATTGAAGTCTCCTTTGCTATCACATATTAATCTAAACTTGTTTTTTGCTGTTACTGCTTATGTATATTTATATTAACATCTCTTTTTGGTGGGCGTTATAACACGCTCCCACAATTATGTCTGTGTGATTGCTACATTCATTTCAAGCCTAAATATGGGCAGGCTAGCTACTTCCTCCACAAATCTTTTGATTTGATTTACTGGAAGTTTGCTGTCATGAAACAAAATATTACACATTGGCTTCATGATTACAGTTAGTTTGGCTTACACTGTATATCCACTCGTTTATTCTAAACACTATAAATTTAATCAGAACCATCTTTCCACCTAAAAATAAGCATATTCAGGCCCAGCCAGTGCTTGGATGGGGGACCATATAGGAAAAGCTTGGATTGCTGCTGGAGGAGGTTTAGAGAGGTTAATGGGGGGCTCTTACCATGTGGTCTGTGTGCCCCAGCGAAGTGATTGGGACATTGTACTGTAAAAAATGTCACCCTCCTTCAGATAGGACATAAAAAAGGTTAAAGAAGAAGGAAGGAATGATGTGCGCCATGTTAAAGAAGTGGGTAGCTCTCTTGCCTGGCACATCCAGAATCCTCCATCTAAATCTCTGGTCTGGATCTACTGTACCTTTGCCAGGTGATCAAAAGGTATCAGCCTGTTTTTGTTTTTTTTTCCCAACTTCTGAAAACTGTCTCTGTCTCACTGCACTGGCTACAAGTCTCATGTAGGACTGATTTCAAAGTCCTAATAAATTTATTTGGAATGTCTGTCCCCCTACATTTCTCAGTTTACTCTTAGCCTCTCAAACATTGTTTTGCTTTTTATTACAAGATCAAGCATAAAACTTCAAGAAGCCCATTTTTCTAATTTGGCTTTTTATTTAATTAATTGCATCAGTTGTAATAGATTATAAAAGGCACTGTGTACAGTTTGTAAGAATTGCACAAAGCAGTAAACTTTGATGTTTTTTCTCTGTTTTCTTTTTCCAGTTTATCACAGCAATGCCCTGCCCTATGTCTCTGCCATCTGTTAAGTCAACTCCAACCGCCCATGATGCGGGAGAGATGAAACGTTCACAAGATATCCTGAAATGGAATTGTGATTGGACTGAGATGGCCACATTTATGTGTATGTTGAGATGTGCAGAGGGGGATTAGCGGGCTTTGGTCTGGGATTCCCAGCAGTATATTATCTTCAGCATCCTTGATGGCTGCAAGTTTATCTCTTTCCCTGGGCATTTGACTATGCAATGTATTTATTAAAAAGGACAAAAACTTTTCCATAATGTATTCAGTTTTCTTTGTAACTGTATTTTTTGTAGACCAATTTAAGCTACACTTGTAAGAACATGTGATATAGAAATACTATTTTTGAACAAATGTTAGGGGACTGTGTGGCAATCCACATACCAGGCATCACCACTTTCAAGAAAAGAAAAAAATCCTAAGAATAGGGTGAAGGAGTCTTTGCTCATAAGATGAAAAGATAAAGCACTTACCTCTTTAAGTCGTCAAGTGAAAGGTGCGTTTT
Organism: Erpetoichthys calabaricus; assembly: GCF_900747795.2. NCBI lineage: Eukaryota > Metazoa > Chordata > Cladistia > Polypteriformes > Polypteridae > Erpetoichthys > Erpetoichthys calabaricus. The sequence continues at coordinate 61,341,086 of NC_041400.2, forward strand.
TGTAGTCATATTAACTTCGTCTTTGGCAGGTTCAGGCAGCATGATGCCGGCGACGGGTCGGGCGCATCTTCAGTTCAGGCCTGCTGGAGGATGCTGTGCGTACCCTGTAATAAAGGCAGTAGTCTCTTTAGCCCAGAACATTGGCAAAGGAAAAGATGCAAAGCATTTTAGTTAAGAACGTGTATGCATACATTAATGTGAGGAGGGAATTCCCAAGAAAAAAGAAACTTACTTCTGTAGTGCGTGTTGGGATGCACTCCAGTTTACACTCATGCGAGGCCACTAGCCTTATTTATTACATGCCTTGCAAAAGTTGAGAGCAGCACCTCTGCAGAAAGCACCTGCATCAGTCGCAATTGATGAAAGGGAGCAACGTGTTGCGGATTGGCTAAAGATTTGTTCCCCGACAATAAAAAGGCATTTCCTGCCTCAAAAGGGTTGTCGTTAGACTTGGTAGTGTGGTTAGTATAGCTCTTTTGTTCAGTGTACCAAACATTGGCTTGTGCCTTATTTTGTAAATATTTTCTTGTATCTACTATACGTATCTCCTAGTGTTGTTTTATTTTGGGTTTGTGGTGCACTTTGTTTTCTTGTATATGCACTTTTTTTTTCTTGTAAATAATTTTTGTGGATTCTTTGGCCTTCATTTTGTGTAACTTCTTCCTGAGCACATTTTCTTTTTTAGGAAGACTACAATTTGTGTATATACGTTTTTGTCTTTATTTTTCATTTTTGGGGACTGGAAAATTCACTGTATATATTGCTCACTATTTTTGATTAGGACATTGTTTTTGTGTTTTTTAGTGCAACTGTAAATAAAACCCACTTTTTAAAAAAAAAAAAATTCTACCTTTTTGTGTCTGTGTCTCCATATCCGACTTCTCACAAATCTGATACCAGTTTGTCCCGCACTACAAGAAGCTCACTGTGTGGTCTGGTGACAACCTTGCCACTACACGGGGTGTCACAGACTGATTAAAATCTTTTTGAAAGCACATTTTTATTGTTCATTAAGCTAAACATCCTGGGTATGATGTTAATGTTAGGATTGGCACTCCAGCCACCATAAAAAAACTCACACTGTTCCAATGTGGTGCTGAGGTGTCACCCACTGCACTCAGGTCCCAATCCAGGTGGTTTATCATGTTGTGGGTAAGGCAATGGGTTATCAGTGCATGATCCCAGCCTCTGTCTCTCTATATAAAGCTAAAGTGGGCTCTTTTTTGACAACTTTAATAATTCACCTCTATTGTGTTCAAAACCTAGGCTGACATGTTTGAAAATACTAAGGCAAAAGTCTACAAATATCTTTTTTTACCCCTTTCCCTGATAATGTTTAACACAGCCCCATTGTTGGCCATTTTCATTGTATTAGTGCTAGTTAAATGCAATTACTATTTATGAATCTTTATGTTAACTGATTTTTCTACTCATTTCTCTTTCACTGTTATTTATTAATATATTTTTTTGGAGAAACATTGTTCCTACATCTTTCACTTTTGTTATTTTTTACACATACCATTTATTTATTCAATAAAAATGTATGAAAAAGTGTATATTTAACTGGCACTTTATTAATATCGGGAGATAAAAATATTCACATTAGATGAGGAGTCTGCACACAAAAGATGCTGGTGATGTGATTAGATGTGTAAATAAGAATTTCACTGCACTCTGTTCATGTGCTGTTAATCATAAACTGAACATTTTGATGATGCTATTTTAATTCTGGTCTGTTACTAGACAATATTTTCTTTTTATAGGTTTCAAATTCAATTAGTTTTTATCTCAGTAGTTAAGTTTGGTTTCTCAGCAGGTTTTACAGAGACACTAGAACATAACATTAAAAACAGAGAGCATAAACTTATTACAAATAAATATAATGTTTCAGCAAGTACTAACTATAAAATATTAGTTCAAACATATTACACATGAAAATTAAATCAGTGTTTAGAATTAACTAATGATTGATTCAAATGATAACAGTTCACCTCAAAAATTTAAGCCTGTGGATATAAAGTTGAACTTTTTTAGAAGATTAATAGTAGTTGGAATGAAGGAGGATTTGAACCAACAGCTTTTTATTCTTAAATCCTTCAGCTTGTGACCTAATTTGCTTATGAAATAACTGGTGAAGCAGCTTTCTGCACATGTATGCTAAAAATATAGAATGCTTTGCAAATAAGAGATATGCCAGCTACAAATGAGGAACCTTTCAAAAAACTTCCAAAAACTAAATTTTTAAACTTGACCTTTGCTTAATTAGTGCATGTATTAGTTATAACAGTCTATGAATGGTACTGCATGCACTTTGTAAGATTTGCACTAAACAACAACCGCTGTTTATCTTTTTTCTTTTTTTTCCCGTGGTGCCTTGTGCCGCTCGCCGTAGTCAAGTCCTCTGTAACTGACTGTGGTGCTGAAGAGAGAAGAACATTTCTGAAGACCCTCCTCAAAGGTATTTGTAACTGGATGAAGACTAAAACATTTATGTTTGTTAAGAAAAGTCCAGACGGGCACGGAAAGTTTATTGCTTTGTGATCGTGAGATTTTTGATTTCTCAAGCATCCTGACCAGCTTGACCTTTTCTGTTTTTCTTCAATGGGGCCATCTGACCACAGAATGTATTTGTTAAGAAGAAGAAAGACCTTTATATTTGCCTCTTATGTATTTTTTATATAAATATAAATCAGGAAACGAGAAAAAAATATATATACTATATATTTTACTAAGCAGTTTAGCAATTTGGGCTTTATTCGTATGAAAAGGTGTTAAAATTGTTATTCCTGAAATAATTTTAGGCATCTAAATAAGAAAAGAGTTCAGAAACCTCTCTCTCTCTCTCTCTCTCTCTCTCTCTCTATATATATATATATATATATATATATATATATTATATATATATATATATAATGTGATCACTAGGGGCTCTTTATCTCCAAAACACCCTGCACTGACAGACATTTGCAAAAGTCCAGCACAACATTTGTTTTAGGTGTGGGAAACACTTCCCTTTCATCTTCCCACATGCACAGTACAGTATAAAGCACCAGTAAAGTCAATGATACAGCACACATCACTTTTTCTTCTCCTCTCTCTGTCCTTCTGGCTCCACTCCTTCATCAAGCTCTGTCCTCTTCCTCCCGATTTTGGTTCCCTGAATGAAGGCAGCGGGGTTCTTTTATGCTGCACCGGGAGTATTTCCAGTGGCCCGTTAGAATGGTCTGCAAGTACTTCCAGGTGAGGTGGAAGCCCTACATAGTTTCACTCTGCAGTACCCCCTGACAACACTCACAGAACCCAACAGGGCTGTACAAAAACCCGGGGGAGATGATGTCCTGTGCTTATTCTCTTCCCCGGTCCTTACTGTATCACGGTGTCCCGGCTGGGTAAGGGCCATGGTCGTCTTCCACTATATATATATATATATATATATATATATATATATATATATATATATTATGGTAATAATTGAGTCCAGACATCATAAAAAGGTTTGGGGCAGCCACCTGTATAATATCCCTAGCTGCAAAAGGCTTTTTTAGTAACAGCGATATTCACCAGACTGAGTCCAAAACAGTACTAATTACATGTGGCAAAGATGGCGGCTTTAAAGGCCCATATAGGAAGAGACGTCATCAAAGGGCCCAGAACTGGAAGTGATGTCATCTGGACTGGAAGTGATGTCATCAAAGGGGCGGGACCAGAAAGTGACACCTTTGGAGGCTCTGGAACCTTGCAGGATTTCCTGGGAAAGGTCTGCAGGGAACTGAGAAAGACAGTCAGTGCACCCTGCTGCCCACTGGTTTGATGTTTTATTACAATTATGTAAGCTCTTTAGTTGCCTCCTACTCGCACGTATGTGACAATATATATATATATTTGAATACATCTATTTTTGTAATATACCCCTGATTTTTTTTTTTTTTTTATATGCAGACGATAACATAATACGTGACACTTTAATTCTTCTTTGTATAATAGAAGTTGAAGTAATCTCCGTGATAAACAGTTTACGTTTATAGTGAGGAGTATAACATGCTTAATCCAGCTCTGAAGACTGAACGTACAATGAATCTCTGTAGAACACTGAATATTTTAATAATATTGTCATTATGGTCAATTAATGTGGCATTGGAATGAAAATACTGCCATTTGTTTATTGTCTTGCGCAGTTCACATGGGTTGTGCCATAAAATGGAATGTTTAGTTTTTTTTTTTTTCTTTTTTTTAACATCAAACATGGTGTAAATTGCCCGATTTATTTTATGTGTGTGTGAATAATGTATGGCATGCAGGCTTTCAATATGCATGCACTTGCAGATTGGGCAGGCACACAGATCAGGTAGTTTAACTGCCTAATAGCTAGGTGGTCTAGTGCTTGATTAATTTAAATTCTTTTGACATCAATGATTTATTATAATAGTTCTCAAAACCACAGACTTAATTAAGAATTAATTTGATTTTATATTGGAAATCAAAGAAATGGAAATGCCTGTATTATGATTTAGTTTGGGCCACGGATCTGCATTTAATGTAAAGTTTGTAGTTGTTTAAGTTTCTCTGTATCCAGCTAATATATTTTACACAAATACTTTTAAAGCTTGCTAAGTAAAAATGTATAAAATGCATGCAATGCTCCATTTCATTACTTCCCTTACATTATATTTATAACTTTTCCATGGCTAAAGTGCCTTAAACAATGACAAATAATTCATGTTTTATCGTAAAAGAATGTTTCAGGATAATGTTGGGCTTCTGCTGCTTTTCATTGTTTTTGTCTGTTGTACTTAACAAGACTATTTATGTTTATGTGGGTTTTACGTTTTCTTTTTCTGTTTTGTGGCACAGGCAAAAGCTTCACATGACTTCAAATAATGATAACTGCTTAGTAAATCTGAATTTACTAATAACTTTCAACTTTTCAGTTATGAGTATGGCTCACTGTTTTGTATTTCCTTTCAGGAGTTTAGTTTGAACTTTTATACTTGCTGCTTGTAACTGAATTAATGAGGACTTTCACAATCTACCCTCCCATTACCCATCACCTCACCTCTGCTTTCCAGATGAAGCTCAGTACAGCTGATAACACTTCCAAGAAACACATATATATTCCATCTGGTATTGGTTTCTGGGAAAATCTGGTTATCATGTTATGGAAACAGAGGATGTTTAGACTGTAGGTCATACACTGATCAATATTTCTTGCAGACCTTCATTAGGACTTGTCCCTGTGTTGTCCTTCACCGAACCATGCTCCACTTTAAAGAGCAGAGCAGCAGCTATCAGGCTGCTTCTGCCACTTTTGATTGTTTAATGATTCTAGGTATTCTTTTCATCACAATGATTGGTGCTTCAGGTACTCTGGCTAGATAGACAAATAGATGAACTTGCTGCCTCTGCTCAGCTGCTCTGTATGTCCTTTATAGACAAATTCAAGAATGGTAAAATGCTAGTGCTGTGACATTTAGAGTTAAAGTATTCATATTATGGTGTTGACTCTAACTAGCATAGTTAGAATCACTCTGAATACTTTTTTTTTTTTTTTTTTTTATATTTTTATTTTATTAATTTTCATTGTAATCATTCCATACAAACAGATCCATTTATAACCCAACAAATTTGAAAACAAATCAAACCCCACCCCTGAGAAGGAGAGCTTAGCTAAAGGAAAATTTCTTTAAGCTTTTTAATAAGGCAACATTAGACAAAAGAAGGGGAGAAGTAAATATCTATATAAATAAGAGATGGAGAAGGGAGTTAAATACAATAATAGTTAATTCTCTTACTCTAAAATAATATTGATTAAATCCTGCCAAGTTTTGAAAAAATTTTGTACAGATCCTCTAACTGAAAATTTGATTTTTTTCCAATTTCATATAATATAAAACATCAGTTTCCCACTGACTTATAAGAGGAGAATTAGGATTCTTCCAATTTAACAAAATAAGTCTGCGTGCCAAGAGTGTAGTGAATGCAATCGCCATTTGCTTGTCCTTCTCCAATTCCAGTCCATCTGGAAGGACACCAAACACAGCTGTTAGTGGGTTAGGAGGGATTGTGACCCCAAGGCTGTCTGAGAGGCACTTAAAAATTTTTGTCCAAAATGATGTTAGTTTGGTGCAGGCCCAGAACATGTGACCCAGTGAGGCAGGAGCTTGGTTGCAGCGCTCGCAGGTTGGATCCTGGCCTGGAAACATTTTGGACAGTTTTAAGCGAGACAGATGAGCTCGATATATAATTTTTAGTTGAATAATTCTATGCTTTGCGCATATAGAACTCGAGTGAATTCTCTGCTTTGCTACCTTCCACTCCTTTTCTGATATATTGATTAAGAGATCTTCTTCCCAATGTCCTCTTGGATCTTTGAAAGGTAGGGACTCTAATAAGATTTTATATATTGCGGAAATAGTGTTTGTTTCCTCGGAATTGAGCAGTATTTTTTCCAGCATTGTGGAGGGTGCAAGGTGGGGGAAATCGGGCAATTTCTGTTTAACAAAATTTCTAATTTGAAGATAGTAAAAGAAATGTGTAGCTGGGAGGTTAAATTTTGAACGTAATTGTTCAAAAAGATGTAAATATGTTGTCTATATAAAGATCTCTGAGCATTTTAATCCCAAAACTTTTCCAGGTATTAAAAACTGGATATACTTGCGAAGGTTGAAAGAGGTGGTTCCCTTGCAAAGGTGCCACTGATAAAAGATTTTCCATCTTAAAATGCTTCCTAATTTGGTTCCATATTCTGAGTGAGTAAAGCACAATTGGGTTATTAGTATATTTGTGATAACTTTCATTTATTGGAGAGCAAAGCAGGGAATATAAAGAAGTACTACAGGATTTTACTTCTATTGCAGACCAAGCCTGTGTATGTGCATTTATTTGTGTCCAGGTTTTTATGGCTTGTATGTTTGCTGCCCAGTAATAAAACTGAAAATTAGGTAAAGCCATGCCACCTTCTGCCTGAGGTCTTTGTAGGGTCGCTCTTCGGATACGTGGGTGTTTTGAGTTCCAAATGAATGAGGTTATTATTGAATCTAACTGTTTAAAAAACGATTTATTGATATATATTGAAATGTTTTGAAATAAAAAGAGAAGTTTAGGAAGGATATTCATCTTAACAATGTTAATTCTTCCGGCTAGAGTGAGATGAAGGGTTTGACCATCTATGCAAGTCTTGCTTAATTTTTTCCATACAGACGCCAAAATTTTGTTGATAAAGAGCTTTATGTTTACTTGTGATATTTACCCCTAGGTATTTAAACTGATCTGCTATGGTAAAAGGTAGGGTGTCTAATTTAATATTATATGCTTGTGAGTTCACTGGAAAGAGTATACTTTTATTCAGATTAATTCTAAGACCAGATATCTTTTGAAATTCTGTTAGTGCTGTTAAAACAGCAGGGACAGTGTTTTCTGGGTCCGATATATATAAGACCATATCATCTGCATATAGAGAAATTTTCTGTTCCAGTCCTTCTCTGACAATCCCCTTTATCTGATGAGAATTTTGGCAGTGAACCGCCAGTGGTTCAATAGCGATTGCAAACAACAGTGGCGACAAGGGACATCCTTGTCTGGTACCACGTTCTAGTTTAAAGTAGTCTGAGCAAATTTTATTAATACAAACTGAAGCTTCTGGACTGGTATACAGTAGTTTAATCCAAGCACAAATATTCGGGCCAAACCCAAATTTCTCCAATGCAGTGAAAAGGTAATTCCATTCGATCATGTCAAATGCCTTTTCTGCGTCTAATGATAGTAATATCTCTGGGGTGTTTGATTTTGCTGGTGAATATATAACATTAAACAAGCGTCGGAGATTTGAAGATAGATGTTGGCCTTTAATAAATCCAGTTTGATCTTGTGATATTACCGAGGGCAGCACTTTCTCCATCCTTCTAGCTAGGATTTTTGAGAGTATCTTAACATCATTATTCAGGAGTGAAATTGGTCTATATGATGCACATTGTAACAAGTCCTTATTTTGTTTAGGAAAGACGGTGATTAATGCTTGTCGAAATGTTTGAGGTAGTATTTGGTGGTCTATAGCTTCTGTAAATGTTACCAATAAGAGTGGAGCTAGCTGAGTGGAGAATTTCTTATAAAACTCTACGGGGGTAACCATCAGGGCCTGATGATTTCCCGCTTTGTAGTGACTTTATAGCGTCTAGTAATTCTGTTAGCGTTAGAGGTTTATCTAGTTCCTCAGCACTTAAAGCATCTATTTGTGGTATTTGTGAATTATCCAGAAATGCATTAGATTGCGTGTTGTCTTCTTTGGGGCTCAGTGGAATATAAAGACTTATAGTAATCTCTAAATGTGTGCATTATTTTATTATGGTCGATGATTTCTTCTCCATTCTTGTTGGTGATTACTGGTATTGCATTGTGAACTTCTTGTTTATGAATTTGTTGAGCTAAAAGCTTATTAGCTTTTTCTCCGTGTTCATAGTAATGCTGTCTAGACTTATAAATAAGTTGTTCAGTTTCTTTAGTTGTTAAGATGTTAAGTTCTGTATGCAGGGCCTGCCTTTTCCTGTGAAGAGCTTCACTTGGACGCCTGGCTTGTTCTTCATCTATTCTAGTAATTTCATTTCTTAGGTCTGACACTTTCTTGGTTTCTAATTTATTTCTATGGGAAAGATATGAAATAATCTGGCCTCTTAGGAAGGCCTTTAGAGTTTCCCAGAGTGTTCCTGCAGAAACCTCTGTAGACGTGTTTGTCTCTAGGAAGAAGCTGATTTGTTTGGATATAAATTCTGTGCAGTTCTCGTCTGCCAATAAAAGAGGGTTAAGACGCCATCTGCGAGGTGAGTACGAGGGGCTTATTGATTTTAGCTCCAAGGACTAGAGGGGCATGGTCAGAGATAACAATTGTGTCATATTTGCATGATTTAATTGTAGGCAGGAAATTATTATCTATAAAAAAATAATCAATTCTTGAGTAGCTATAATGCACTGGTGAGTAGAACGAATATGTTCTTGAGTTTGGGTAAGAAACCTCCAGGGGTCTGATAAGTTGTGATCATTTAAAAACTGTGTAATTATCTTTGCAGTATTAGATGTCGTCCCCCCTGTCACAGGAGTCCTATCTAAGAGTGGATTTAAAACACAATTAAAGTCCCCAGCCATTATAATTTTATGAGTGTTCACACTGGGAATGGATGCAACTAGATTTTGCATGAATTCCTTATCATCAACATTGGGTGCATAAACATTTATCAAAATCATTTTACTGTTATATAAGTTGCCCATGACCATCACATATCTCCCTTCAGGGTCCGACACTACCTCTGATGCTACAAATGGAACTGTTCTATGTATGAGAATTCCCACCCCTCTAGTTTTCTTTATAAAGCTAGAATGGAACATTTGGCCAGTCCAGTCTTTTTGTAATCTGAACTGATCCTTGGTTAGTAAGTGGGTCTCCTGTAGAAATACTATTTTAGCGTTTAAGCCTGTTAGGTGAGAGCATACTTTCTTTCTCTTTAATTCGTGATTCAGGCCTTTAACATTCCAGCTCACAAAGTTAACTGTCCCATCATGGAGACATTGATTCTGAGTTTTTAATGTCATTTTATAGTTTTAATTGGTAATATGGCAGTTTTAATCTTAGTTTCAAGATTCCCCAGGAGTTGTTGCATGTTAGCCTGTTGCTGCATTGATATTTATAATTATAAGGATTATAAGAATAGATTAGATATAACCTGCTCTCCTTCTCTCCCCCCTTTATCCCCCCACCCCCCCCCATTAAATACTTTTAAATTACATAAACTATGTGCGCCATCATGTAACGTTCAACACTTTGGAGTGTTTTGTAAATATTAAGGACTTAAATGATATCTGTTATGCATTTTGAAGTTTGTTTTTGGCACAGACAGGAGATTGACTCTGTACAAGTATGTAAAAAAGTTGAAATGTGTTATATGTCTGTATTACTCATGCATAGTTTACAGTTTAATTTTATTTGGGTGCTTGTATTGTCTTAACCTCTTTTTATTAACTACTTTTTATTGGAGTAGTTTTCTTGCAGTTATGGGATTAGTGTATATTTCATTGTCTGTGATGGTCAGGATATGTTTTTGTTAACTACATTTGGAACCCTTGAAGAAAAAAATGTTTGCACCTTTTCTACAATAACAACTGAGGATATCTACAGATGTGCATCTCCCAGGCTCATCTCTTTCCTTAACTAACACATTGCCAGTGGCATGGTCCATCAGCTGGGAAAGTACTCCAGCCAACATACTTCTCCTATCATGATGGTAGATAATAGAGAGCTTTGCAGTACAACTGCAAAGAAGTATTTTAAAATGTTTATTAACCTATACTCTCATTTTATTATTAGAATCTCCCCAAGACTTGTATTGACATTGAACCATTTCTTATTTTAAAATATAGAGGATTGAAGACATTCTCACAAGAAAGCAAGGAGGTGCATTAATACTAAAAGAGTATGATGAATATGGATCTGTTGAATGCTTAAAGGGCACAAGTGGTGAATAGTATTGCAGCACCAATAACTGAAGTGGAAAGGAATTTTTAATAGATTTTTCTTGGTTTTAATTTTTGACTTCAAACACATAGATAACAGTACATTACCCATCTTATTCTGCAAGAATCTTTTGAAGACAAGGAAAATATAAGGGTGCATTGGAAAATATCTTGAATGATAATTTTTAGAAAATAGCTACATAACTTAACAGGATTAGGGTGATAGGTTGAGAATCATGTCATTTTAAGTATTTCCACAGTATTTGAATAGAATGTTTCTTTATTTATGATCTGTGTTTATTATCTTTGTTTGTTCTTTGTTGCTTGTCTCGTCTGATTTTGCAGAAGCACTTTGTTCACAGCCAGGGTGATACAGGTTTTCTAGCGTGCCCATTGAATGTAATACAGACAATGGCCAGCAATAGACACACAAACCATAAACCATCTTGATAAGAAGGTGGGCCTGCATTTGGCAATAGTCAAATTGCCATCCAACTTACTGGGCATGAGGAAGCCATTGCTATGATGAATCACAGTATATATCGTAAAAGATGAAAGAAATATTTAAACAAAGAAATTGACCAAGGGCCTCATGTATAAACGGTGCGTACGCACAAAAATATTACGTACTCCCATTTCAATACTCAAATCGCGATGTATAAAACCTAAACTTGGTGTAAAGCCACGCACATTTTCACACCAGCTAAATGCTTGGAGTACGCAAGTTCTCCTCTCGGTTTTGCAAACTAGCGGCACCCAGGGTCAAAGCAGTGCTTTTATTCAAGTGTGGTTTCCCTTTCTTTTTAGATCCACATCCCTGACGCGGCTTTATCAAATATACTGAAATTAACTGCATATCGTTTATTAGTTTAAGGCATCTGATTGTAATTAACCATTAACAATATAATGGTCCACGGAATGGTCAAACTATTCCAAATACCATAGGTGCTTTAGCGTTGTTCCTCTCCATGCACCACTCAGAGTATTTATATCATTGTATCTGAGTGTGCAATCACAGCTCTATAACAGCTGATCAGAAAGAGAATTATCAGTGTACAGCATCAAGTACACGCTGCCATGCGCACTGTCTATTGAACTGCTCCCATACGGCAAACGCTTTAGAGCCTTTCCTGTAGGGACATCACGGTTCAGAAAGTTTCATCCCAAGAACTATAAACGCACTCAATCAATCCATCAAGTGCTCCTTGTAAAACTGTTTGTACTTATTAGTACAATTACCTCACTGTAAACTTGCGATACAGTTATAATATTGCACAACCAGAGCCACTTTCTAAAGCGCGTATTTACATATTATGACAATATCATTTTTAAGATGAAATGCAGCAAAATATGATTATTACATTATACAGATAAAATGTTAGCATCATTTAAATAATCTATTTTGTTAATAATTAAACATGTGAGGACACGGTGACACAGCGCTAGCTAGTTCAGGATTGTTCTCTGCCTCGTGCTGTATTCTTGTTGGGCTGGCGCGACACTGGAAGGATAGATGGATAGAATAATTAAACATGTACTATGAAGATATTTCAATGTTCCTTAAAAGTTTTGAAGAATCGGCGTTCTAAGCTTACAGATGGCTTAACATCTGTTACAGAGCTAATTGTGTCGCGATTGGTTACTTGAAGAAAGAAAAGAAAGGGTAGGAATTGGAGGTTAGTACGTTTGAAAGAGACAGTACTGCTGCAAAAAATTATTTCATTGAAGGTTGCGCATGGCGCAGCAAGCATCTTGCGTGAGGCTGGAACAATCTCTGGACAGGGCGCCAGCTCGTTACTATCACTGCGTTACCGTGTTCCCATGTTTAATAACATGCTTTAACTCCTATCATCATGAAAATGATATCAAGTATACATCTCAGTATTTTAATCATTCAGACAGCTGTAATATCATGAATGTAATGGATTCTGTGTCCTGTCGGAGGAAGAGAAAGCCCATTGAAGAAGCACGTAGTGATTCACACACATAGACCACATAGAAGAACACATACAAAACAAAGCATTTAACGTGCTACTTTAGTTATGATGGTATTTTAAAAAACTAGAAAATTAAACGATTTTAAGATGAAGTTTATGATGTTCTACTTTAAAGACAAAATAAACTGCATGATTAAAGTGGAAATTTCGAGATTAACGTGCGTTAGTTTTCACACTGACCGGGATTTATAGAGCAGAAGAACGTGGAAGTTGTCGTTCACACAGATTTATGCTTCTGGATTTTTTTGTGCGTGTGCACATTTCCACTTTTTTCCGTACGCCATGTTTTAGTGTGAATTCTATGCACGGCATCATGCATGAGGCCCCAGAAGTCAGGCTTAAAGAACTAAACAAAAGAATAGTCAATAAGAAGGCTTGGATTGAATACACTAAAGTCAAAATATAAAACCAAAATGTGAAGCAAAAGTCATAGTTATTGTGAAAAGAAGAAAAGTGATGTAAGGCCACCCAAATGCTCCACAAAGCATATTAATGTAGCCTCAACCCCAAGTATCCAGTTCAAAATTACCATCCGCAGGCTTCAACCTGCTTAGGTCCATAATGGGGTACTGGCTTTAAAAGTTGAAAAAGTAATGAAAGTCACAAAATATATCAAAAATATCTTACGAGGTGTTACTGATAATGTTAAAATGGCAACTGTTTTGTCTTGGTAGAGTAATATATTACTCTACTTTCCCCTTTTGTATTATTAATATGTAGCCTTTGTCAGAATGCCACAAATCTCACAGACTTACCACTTTTTATAAGATATTGTACCATATAACTTCTCCCCACCTTCCCTTCTACATTTATAACTTCAGGAAATTAGATGTAGTAAAAGACTACCAGGAATTAAGTTGCACTTTAAATAATGTATTATTGATAGTATTCATGAATAATAACAATACAGTAATCCCTCCTCCATAGCGGGGGTTGCGTTCCAGAGCCACCCGCGAAATAAGAAAATCCGCGAAGTAGAAACCATATGTTTATATGGTTATTTTTATATTGTCATGCTTGGGTCACAGATTTGCGCAGAAACACAGGAGGTTGTAGAGAGACAGGAACGTTATTCAAACACTGCAAACAAACATTTGTCTCTTTTTCAAAAGTTTAAACTGTGCTCCATGACAAGACAGAGATGACAGTTCTGTCTCACAATTAAAAGAATGCAAACATATCTTCCTTTTCAAAGGAGTGCGTGTCAGGAGCACAGAATGTCACATAGATAGAGAAAACAATCTCTAGCAAACAAATCAATAGGGCTGTTTGGCTTTTAAGTATGCGAAGCACCGCGGCACAAAGCTGTTGAAGGCGGCAGCTCACACCCCCCTCCGTCAGAAGCAGGGAGAGAGAGAGAGAGAGAGAGATAGAGAGAGACAGAGTTTGTTTTTCAGTCAAAAATCAATACGTGCCCTTCGAGCTTTTAAGTATGCGAAGCACCGTGCAGCATGTCGTTTCAGGAAGCAGCTGCACAAAAGATAGCAACGTGAAGATAATCTTTCAGCATTTTTAGACGAGCGTCTGTATCGTCTAGGTGTGCGAACAGCCCCCCTGCTCAATCCCCATACGTCAGGATCAGAGAAAGTCAGTGCAAGAGAGACAGAGAAAAGTAAGCAATCTAGCTTCTCAGCCATCTGCCAATAGCGTCCCTTGTATGAAATCAACTGGGCAAACCAATTGAGGAAGCATGTACCAGAAATTAAAAGACCCATTGTCCGCAGAAATCCGCGAACCAGCAAAAAATCCGCAATATATATTTAAATATGCTTACATATAAAATCCGCGATGGAGTGAACCCGCGAAAGGCGAAGCGCGATATAGCGAGGGATCACTGTAATCAAAGTATATTTAAATATTGGCAACCATACAACCTGATAAATGCTGATGTGTAGCTTCCGGTGGCACATAGACTTGTTAGTTACTTCAAATGTCTCTAGTTAAGTCTTCATTTTTGGTTAGGTTTCTTCAGAACAGGCTTCATGCCGGTCTCAATATTGCTGCTCGTCATAGTGTTGTCCTTTTCATTTTATGGTGTTTGAGATGCTCCTTTCATCAGATGTTTGTAAGAGAGAGAGAGAGGGGGGTAAATCAAGCAAATTTAATATTATCTGTCCAAACCCTACAGCCAATAGGGTGTCATGGTACTTAAAGGTTTCTGATACAAGCCAATTCCAAACAGCCATATTTCAGATCAATGGGGCACAGAATACCTTCACACCTGCCCCCCAAACCATTTGTTAAGGTGAAGCTTGCCAGCTAGATAGTTGGCCTCCATGCGGGGGTTGACTGAGACAGTCCTGCAGAGAATCACTTGCCAAACTTGTTTGAGGCATTTTCCCAACCCTGTTGTAAAATTACAAACAGACTTAGTCCTAAAATGGGGTAGGAGTACTTAGCCATACAAAAAAAGACATATAAAATATTTATCAACTTATATGCAAAATTTCACACCACAACAGCAACAGTAGGAGAAAGAAAGACAAGAACATGGAGCCAAAAGAACAAGCAAAAACTCTTTAACCGGAATCATCAGTTCACCAAGCAGACAAAGCCAAAATTCAAGACATAACTCATAGTCAAAAGAACAATCATCATGCTAAGACATTGTATCAGAGAGCCAAGGCCATCAGGTTCATCAGGCACTATAGATAAATAAAGCTGTGTGTTGTCTGCATAGCTGTGGTAGCTCACCTTATGCTTTGAGATAATATGGCCTAATGGAAGCATGTATATCAAAAGAGCAGTGGGCCCAGAATAGATCCTTGTGGTACACCATATATAATATCCTGTATTTCCTAAGTACAATCACCACAACTAACAAAGAATTTTCTACCTGTTATGTAAAACTGAAACCAATTTTAGATGCTGCCAGAGAAGCCCACTGTGATGGTGTGAGTCAACTTCATGCTCTTACTTCTGTTTTTGGGAGCCTCTTGAACCCAACACGGTCTGTAAAATAACCGGATAAGCTGGCAGATGAGGACACAACACGGTGCAAAGGGTAGGAGCATAAAGTGCAAAAGTGCTTTTATTAAAAACAAGTCAAGACAGTGTTCAAAAGGTTAGTACAAATCTGTATTAATTGAATTAAATAATCCAAAAAAAAGAACAGTGTCCATGTGGAGGTTAAAGTCAGTCAGATCAATAATCCATTAAAAGCAAGGTTATAACATGGCAGGAAATTGCTCTTGAGAAAACTTAGTCCCCAGTGCATCACCTTAAAACAGCCATCTCCTCAGACCCCAAATGGGACTTCACAGCCGAGTAGATGACACATCGGCAGATTGGCCCACTTTCTGCTCCTGCTCCTAGGCTTGGATCCCTGTAGTCTTCTATGACCCCTGCAGGGCACTACCTCCAAGCTTCTGACTAATGCTGCCTGGCTTACGTCCTGTGGACCATGGCTCCCCCGCGGGACTCCATACTGATCCTTACGTTCCCCTGATGCCGTGCTGCTTCTCTCCAGCGAGTCCCTCCAACCAAGCAGCAGTTACATCACTCCAGCTTCCAGGTCACTCAACTAGAGTGACCATCAGCCCCTGAGTGTTGGCTGTACACTTCCTCGAGGGACTTCCTCCTGGCTGTTTTCCTTCTTTCTGTCTTGTCCACTCGCACCGGCTCTCTGTCACTCCTGCCTTCTCTCTCCCTCCTTTAACCTCCTTTGTTTTGTTTTTCTCGATCTGTTCCCCCCCTTTCTTTCTTATATTCCTCCGTGGGCACAGTGTCTCAGTCGCACACTTCAGGAAACCAATGAAGCAACTGAGACAGACCGCACTCTCACGTGCAGGTGCGTCTCGCCCAAATTACTCCACCAACTGAGCGCTGCTGCGTAAGAGAGAGTGAGTCACCCAATTAATTAATTATTTATTAAAAACATCCCTCTTTCAGAGCTGTGGACCCACTATACCTCACCCACCCAGTATCAGAAGGTGATTTATAAGAATACTGTGGTTGATGGTGTCAAATGCTACATTCAAGTCTAAGAGAACAAGAACAGATATATGACCTCTGTCCACATTAACCCCCAAATCATAATCTACTTTAACCAGTGCAGTTTATGCACTATGGTTTGTTCTAAAATCTAACTGAAACTAATCAAGAATATAATGCTTATTCAAGTAAACATCCATCCATCCATCCATTTTCCAACCCGCTGAATCCGAACACAGGGTCACGGGGGCCTGCTGGAGCCAATCCCAGCCAACACAGGGCACAAGGCAGGAACCAATCCCAGGCAGGGTGCCAACCCACCGCAGGACACACACAAACACACCCACACACCAAGCACACACTAGGGCCAATTTAGAATCACCAATCCACCTAACCAGCATGTCTTTGGACTGTGGGAGGAAACTGGAGCACCCGGAGGAAACCCACGCAGACACGGGAAGAACATGCAAACTCCACGCAGGGAGGACCCGGGAAGCGAACCCGGGTCCCCAGGTCTCCCAACTGCGAGGCAGCAGTGCTACCCACTGCGCCACCGTGCCGCCCCAAGTAAACATTCATCTGCTTAATAACTGCCTTTTCTAGAATTTTACTTAAGAAAGGCAGGTAAGTAATTGGTCTAAAATTGTCAAAGACAGAGGAGTTGAGATTATTTTTGAGCAGGGGTTTAACAACTGCAATCTTTAGACAGTTAGGGAAGACTTCCATATCTAATGATAAGTTCACTATGTCAAGTACACTATCAATAAGGATACCGGAGACCTCTTTAAAAAGCCTTAGGGAACTGGGTCAAGGAAGCAGGTGGAGGATTTCAGTTGAGAAATTATTCTAAGTAGTTTGGGCTGATCTGTTCCAAAGAAAGTATTTATCTCAATTGGATTAACTCCTGGCGGATGTACTATATTATTTCCCATATTATTTAACTTTGTGTTTAAAAAATATAGCATAAATCTTGCAAGTTTCACTAGTAGATTCTAGGAGGCATTCTGTTGAGTGAGCTGGGTTTATAGAACGACCAATAGCTGAAAATAAAACTCTTGGATTACTTGCATTTATAATTTTAGAGAAATAAGACTGGCTCTCAAGGTGGACTGCATTGTTACTGTATATATATATTTGGTTCAGTATTTCATAGTGTACTATCAGTTTAGCTTTTCTCCATGGACAAGTTTTTCTACTTGGACAATACTCCAGTGATAATGGCAAGAGAATGACAATTAACAAATGAAATGAGACAGAGTAAGCTGGTGACCCTCAGAAACTTGTCTTCTAATTTGGTTGTGACTTTGGATCTGTCAGATCTCTTTCTATCAGAGTTTCTTCCAGTTTCCAATTGTCTTTTGTTTGTGCAGGACACTGTACTTGCTGACACTGATTTTTTTTGCAATTTCTCTAAATGAAAGGCCTAAACTTCTAAAGTTAATAATGCTCGGTCTCATTGAATTTGTTAACTGCCATTTTCTTGCCTTTATAACTGGAATATCATCCAAGTAGTACTTCAGATGATGTAGTAACACAGTCTGTTCCAATTCTGCTTTAAGACAGACAGCGGGTTTTTAAGTAAACAACAGAAGTTGGGACACCTGTGCAAATTGCTTGCTTCGACATGCAAAGCTTAATTTATTTTAATTGCTGCATAACATCTGTAGGTTTTAATCTATTAGTTGTTCCCTGAAGAAGGCCCATTTGTAATATTCTGATATTTGCTTTATTTAAGTTTTTGCTAACCAAACCTTTAAATTTAAGCCTCTTGTAGTTTACTGCTTACCTTGTCACCATTTTAGGTCATTCATTGCATTTCAACTGATTAAATCTGAATAAAAACTAAGGAGTTCTAAAACTTATGACCGGTAGTGTATATAGTCCAGAAATAACTGGGGCCTCATCGAGTGATCACCATAATGATATACATTGAATCTAAATCTGTAAGTGCAGAGAAGATTTTCCATTAAGAGAGGTAGAATTACTTTTTGTAACACTATTTTGACTTTTGTCCATTTACTGGTAGCGTGAAGAACATATTTGTTAGCCTACGGAGAACTCTAAGAACACTAAAAATATTTTAAAAGGACGAGGCAAGCAGTAGACATTGAGCATAATATCAGTAGAGTTAAGCACTTCAAACTGGACTGTTCAATGAATTATTAAGATTTATCCTATCTACCATCTATATGTATAATTCACTAAGCCAGAAGACAAGTAGCCACCCATGGAAAGCATGCCGGAAGGGGCGTAGATTCACTAAGCCACCGACAAGTAGGACGCCCAAGAACATTGGATACGACGACAACTCACAGAGCCACGCCCACCAACTTGGACGCGACAAGTCTGAAAAAACAACATCATTTATGTTCGGCTGGGCTACAGTACACACGCACCTCTGAGCCACGTTGACTTTTCGGTTACGAGGCACCACCGCGTGCACCATAGCAAACTGTTTTACACGCTGCATACAGCAATTCGCATCTTTGACAAACATGCGTTTTCGGTTATGAGGCACGACCGCGTGCACCATAGCAGACTGTTTGTTTTCGGTTACGAGGCACGACCGCGTGCACCATAGCAAACTGTTTTACACGCTACATACAGCAGTTCCTGCAGGAACACAGAAGATGTTTCCCCGCACACCAACACTCCTTTTTTCTCGGCCCCCGTCTACCCTCGCTCTCTAGGCATTCACACTGCCTGCTCATGTGCCCAGACGCAAAAACTCACCAACCACCCAGTTAGTCCCTTTCGTCTGTGCTAGGAGTCAACATGCACCTCTGAGCCACGTTCACTTTTCATTATTCTTTTCGGTTTCGACACCCGACCGCATCCACCATCGAAAGCCATGGGAAAGGACCTCAGAGCACTGCCCGCCAACTTGAACAGCTCATCAAACACATACTCACTCGCTTTGGTCTGTCCTGCTGTCCAAATCCAGCTGTGAGCCACGTTGACTGTTCTTTTGCCCTCCATGGCTACCGCTTCAAATGTATTTCATGGAGACAACACTTCTTTCAATGTTATACAAATTCCTGCATCAGGTAACTGTTTGTTTCTATCAGTCGGGTTTTTTTGGAAAAATGTCATTGACGAGACTGTTGCTCTCAAACTTCGCAAAATTGCTGTTGACTTTGTTTGCCAACATTGGGATAACTTCAGCGACGTGGTGTCCGTTGTTGTTAGTCACAGAGGCATTGTTATACAGTCTGCTCAACAATACGCTGACTACATGACTACGTCCGGAGTCTATGGTGGCGAGGCAGAAATTGTGGCAATGTCCCAAATCCTTCCAGCTACTATCAGCATTTACTTCCAAGAACGTCCTCATGCCTCTCCTCGAGTTTACAATCTGGCCCAACGTCTCTCCATATCCCTGCTCTTTAGCGGTCCTTTGGATCATGGGCATTACGAGGTTCTCATGCCTCTCAAATACCCACATGATAACCTTCTGGTGACATCTTTTGACGCTGTCGGTATGTGCACACAGGTGCACACCCACTTGCTCGCCACACTAATGTGACGTCACCTGCCCACTCTCCTCTTCCTGAAAAACATTTAAAGACACACTCCCCTGAACACACGCATTCCACACAGGACTTTCAATGCACCTTTTGTTCTAAAAGCTTCCGAGTGCAGAGATATTTGAACGCACATTAAAAAAACACATCACTAAACGAATTATGCAATGTGAACATTGCCAACAATGCTTCAAAACAACTCACACTCTCAACAAACACTTACGAACTCATTCCACTCTCACCTTCAATTGCACATTTTGTAACGAAGACTTCACAGGTGAGATGGATCTCCACAACCATATGCAGATCCATTCAACAGAAAGATTTGTATGCAAAATTTGCGACAAACACTTTCACGCACGCAGATACCTTACTAACAATCTCAAAACACATTCCCTGATGAATTCTTTTCAGTGTCAACACTGCTCCAAAACATTCACGCGCCAGAAATCTCTCAAAGCACATTTAAACAAATCTGGACATTACACTAAGTGTTGTCATGACGGCAAGGTGTCTTTGCTACCGCTATCCAAACCCCCTCTTTTTTTAGAAGACCTCTTGACTGGCAAGAACCCGCTGTCCCGAAATTACTGTGATCATATCAGGGAGTACAACTCTGCTTTAGCTTTCGCGTCAATGGGCGCACACATCGCTCAACCATCTGGACAAGGACCGTATGCTTTCAGAATCCACAGTCAAATTTATCACCAGGTCTCTCCTTTATATACCAATCCTGACACGTCACCACAATACGGTCAGCTATATATCTTCGATTCTGCTGAGGCTACCAGTCAACATTTGCAAAAGGAATGTAATAGAGGTTGCAGTGACATTTTGTTGCTTCAACTAGACAACATGATACGACAGGTTAATCCCTTCGCAAAATCTTACATGCAAATGCATGACATTATCACTCACGGTAACCCTGTTACTGCTGTACGAATGGTGTTCATGGAAAATCCAGGGCTGGATATGAGAAGGTATAACGCCCCATCCTGTCAAACTGATGTTGCTGCTATCTTTGTAGGTGAAGACGGGGAACCTCCTGCACAACGCGACATTTGCATATATCCAAGGGGAGATGCTTGCAAGCGTATCTCTGTTCTCAATATGAACTGTGACCCCATGGTTTATCCACTGCTATTCCCTTACGGAAATCCAGGCTGGCATATACAATTGACCCATGTTGAGGAAAAGCGAACCGCGAAAAGATCGCGAGTCACACAGCTCCAATTCTATGCTTTCAGGCTTGCCATGAGATCTTCATTTAGTGTCTTGCATTCCAGTGGCAAACTCTTCCAGCAATACATCGTCGACGCATATGTCAGAACAGAAGGCGCACGTCTACATTACCTTCGCTCACATCAACAAGATTTGCGTATAGAGCAATACAGGGGACTTATGAATGCTGTCACTGCGAAAGCACATCACCATGACCTCCACCCTGGACAATTGATCATTCTTCCCTCTACCTTTCAAGGCAGTCCAAGGTACATGCAACAGAACTACCAAGACGCGATGGCAATTGTCCGCAAATGTGGAAAACCTGACTTATTCTTAACATTCAACTGCAATCCTGCTTTGCCGGAAATCTGCAATGCCGTTTCCCATCATGAGCAAATAGAACACAGACCTGACATCGCTGCTCGCGTCTTTCATATAAAACTGCGACATTTTCTAACAGATATTCTGGAAAAGAATATTTTCGGCAATGTTCTCGCTTACATCTTCATCATTGAATTCCAAAAACGAGAATTGCCTCATTGCCATATGTTACTTACACTTGACTCACAATCCAAAATAAGGACCAAGGATGATATAGACAAATATGTTTGTGCTGAGCTTCCAAATCCTGAAATACACCCTCGACTTTTCCAAATTGTCACTAAATGCATGGTCCGTGTGCCACGCTCAACGTCAAATCACCTTGCATGAAGGATGGCGCCTGTACCAAAAATTTCCCGAAAGACTTCAACTCGGAGACTCAAGAAAACACACAAGGATACCCTATATACCGCCGAAACCAGGCAGAACTGCCGTTGTTGGCAAATATGATATCGACAATCGTTGGATAGTTCATTACAATCCGTGGCTTTCTCAGAAATTCAATGCTTATATTAATGTTGAAGTTTGCGCATCCATTAAATGTATCAAGTATCTTTATAAGTATGTGTACAAAGGACACGACGCTGCATCAATTGCACTTCGCAGGGAGCCAGCTGATGATGTTATTCAACATGACGAAATACAGACTTTCCTTGACGGTAGGTATGTTAGTGCTCCTGAGGCTATGTGGCGTTTAAACGAGTACAGCCTATCAGAAAAATCTCACGTCATTACCCGACTACCAGTTCATTTGCCGGAACAACAACTCATCTTCTTTCATGAGGGTCATGAGGAACAAGCGCTCCAAAGACACGCCCACAAAAACACTATGCTGTTAGCATGGTTTGAACTCAACAAAACAGATCCTGAAGCTGTTGACTTACATTACACTGATGTTCCGCAACATTACACATTTCAAAAATCCTCTGAAAAATGGAAAAAGAGAATCAGAGGAGGCACAAAAGTGATCGGTAGAATGCCTGTTGTTGCCATTAACGACACCGAACGTTATTACCTCAGACTTCTCCTTACCCGTTGCGTGGGGATCACAAGTTTTCAACATCTACGAACCGTCAATGGTATCGAATGTGACACTTTCAAAGAAGCTTGCCAAGAATTAGGTCTTCTTAAAGACGACAAGATATGGCATGATACTCTTTCAGAGGCATCCCAGATACGAATGCCACAATTCTTGCGAGAAATGTTCGTTTTCATCTGTGTCTTCGGTGAACCACACACCATTCCAAACCTTTGGGACACTCATAAACTCTCCTTTTCCGAGGACTTTCTCACAAAACATTCCACAACCACTGCTTGCATGTATGCTCTCGCTGACATTAATGACATGCTGCAACCACATGGCTTCAACCTGCACAAATTACACCTACCCCCCACTGACATTCCTCCAATGTGTCATTCATCTCCCACCTTCGACGCTCAGGCTGAACACTCACACGCTATGGAACACTACGACAAACTCAACACAGAACAGAAACACGCTGTTGATACTGTTTTACACGCTGCATATAACAATTCCCATCCCCGATGCTTCTTCTTGGATGGTCCTGCAGGAACAGGGAAAACCTTTGTGTACAAAACCTTGATTCATACCATCAGAGCTAGGGGAGACATTCCTACAACAGTAGCGTCTATAGGAATAGCTGCCCATTCTGTTTTTAAAATACCGTTGAAGCTCAATACTACTTCCACATGCAACATCAAACCTTCTTCACCACAAGCTCAACATCTTCTACAATCCAAAGTTATTATATGGGACGAGGCGCCAATGACACACGCATACGCATTCCAGGCAGTTGACAGGTTATTACGTGACCTCACTGGTGACACGCAGCCTTTTGGAGGCAAAACAATACTATTGGGTGGAGATTTCCGACAAATTCTCCCCGTCATTATGCGTGGAGAATTAACAAGCACCCTTTATGGCATCACATGCATGTTCTTAAACTGTGTAGCAGTTGAGGCGTGGAGCCACCTCTAACACCCTCAGGTACCACTCCAGACACTGGATAAAAGTACAAGACTTCTTTATTTTGTCTTGACGTGCACAAAGCACCCTCCACTCCACACTCATATAAATCACAATGACTACAAATAAACTCTCCCACAAAACCAATCCTCCTCGCCCAGACACTTCGCCAACCTACCTCCCAGCTCAGCTCAGTGTCTGGGCTTTCCCACAGTCCTTTTATATCCCCTGCTGCATTAATTAAAGACACAAAGGAGAGGACCCCATCGGCAAAGATCTTCATCTCGGGTCCACTCCCTCTCGTCAGACGATCAAACGAGTATTACAGTCGTCTGCTTGGTTTAAACAACTGGCTGCAGGGCTTCTGCAAGAATCAAGACATCGGGTTCATTAACAACTGGGACCTCTTTTGGGAAAGACCGCGTTTCTTCAAGCGAGATGGCCTGCATCCGAACAGCTTCGGCGCCCGGGTCCTCTCCGAAAACATATCCAAGGTAATTCGTTTATCTTGACTATCTATCTCTGCTTTTAACCCCTTCCGAATTGCCACTCCTGTGCTTGGTCATGATAATTGTTTAAAAAAATCTTCCATAAAAGTGCGCAACATAAATACTGTAATAACCAATCTTAATGCACATAGAAAATCTAGGCAATACGGCATAAACGCCAATAATTTAATTAAAGTTACTACTTTAGATGAACAATGTATTAAAACTGTAAAAACAGATCATAGATTAAACAAAAAATACACACAGAGCGGCGCTAATAAAAATAACTTAATTCCTGTTCCCTATATCAATAACGCACATAGTATTCATCTCTGCTCCTCCGAAACATTGAATATGGCACTATTAAATATTAGAGCTTTAACTAACAAGACGTTTTTTATCAACGACATTATTAGTGAAAAAAAAATAGATTTTATTGCACTAAGTGAGACGTGGCTTAGCTCAGATGGCGCAGCTGTTTTAATCGAATCTGCGCCTCCGGATTACAGTTTTACTCGTGCTGATCGCCAAGGAAAGAGAGGTGGCGGATTAGCAAACATTTACTCTAGCAGGTTAAAATGTAAAAATATCAGTTTTGGTAAGTTCAAGTCTTTTGAGTATCTCGCCATTGTTATTCAGGGAGATTCTCACGTTCTAGTATTATCCGTGTATAGACCTCCTAAATTCAACGCGTCTTTCTTTGAGGAATTCTCTGACTTGATGTCAATCTTAATTACGAACTATGACGCACTCTTAATAGTCGGCGACTTTAATTTTCATATAGATAATCAATGTGACCAAAAAGTAAAAGAATTTATGAACCTCCTGGACTCTTTTGATTTGAGACAGCTCGTTAATCAGCCTACACATAAAGCAGGTCATACGTTAGACTTAGTAATTACTAAAGGACTAAAAGTTGATATAAAGCAGGTCATTGATACGGGTCTTTCAGACCATTTTCTTCTACTTTTTAATATAGAAATAATGATAGAAAACTCTCATGAGAAGCATACTGTTAAAAAACGCTTCTTTGACTCATCAGCAACTTTAAAACTTACAAACATTCTAACCAATCAGTCCGTTTATAGTGCCAACTATAATAGCGAGGAGAATGTAAATAGTAAGGTGGAAAGATTTAATACTAAAGTGAGGGCTGCTGTTGACATAGTTGCACCTGAAAAGACAGTTAAAAAATCTTCTAGCATTGTTATACCTTGGAAGACCCAAAGAGTGTCTGATTTAAAGAGAACATGCCGTAGACCTGAGCGTAAATGGAGGAAGACTAAACATACTATTGACTATGAGATATTAAAAGTTAAAATAACAGAATACAATAACACAGTCCGTCTTGAGAGGCGCTGCTATTTCTCTAAGATTATAAATAACAATGCTAGTAATCCCAGAGTCTTATTTTCGACAATTGATCATCTGTTAAACCCAGGTAACTCAAAGGAATGCCTCCTAAGTACTTCCAGTAAAACCTGTGAGGCTATCGCTGTATTTTTCAATCAAAAAATTAATGATATTAGAAATAACATAGTATATCTCCCCAACACTAAGGATCCCCCGAAACCCCAGTACTCCATAATAAATAAATTAGAGTCTTTCACTAGGATAGATTTACCTGATTTACATAAAATAATTTCTCAAATGAAACCATCCACCTGTGCCCTTGACCCAATACCAACAAATTTTTTCAAAGAAGTATTGGGTGTGCTTATTGATAATGTTCTTGACATAGTAAATTCGTCATTAGATACGGGGGTCTTCCCAGACTGTCTTAAGACTGCGGTAGTTAAACCCCTACTTAAGAGAAATAATCTCGACCCCTGTGCTCTTGAAAATTATAGACCCATCTCTAACCTGCCTTTCTTAAGTAAAATTCTAGAGAAGGCAGTCATTATGCAGTTAAATGAGCACCTCGATAAACATGCTATTCTTGATAAATTTCAGTCAGGTTTTAGAACAAATCACAGCACAGAAACTGCACTCGTTAAAGTAGTAAATGACTTGCGGGTAAATGCAGACAGAGGCCATTTATCTGTTCTCATCCTCTTAGATTTGAGTGCCGCATTTGACACCATTGATCATAATATTCTTAAGAATCGCCTTAGTCAATGGGTGGGCCTCTCTGGCAGTGTCTTAAACTGGTTTGAATCCTACCTGGCAGGGAGAAAATTCTTTGTTAGTTGTGGTAATTATAACTCAAAGACACATGATATTCTATATGGTGTTCCACAAGGCTCTATCCTGGGTCCGCTGCTCTTCTCAATCTACATGCTTCCATTAGGTCAGATTATCTCGGGACATAACGTGAGCTACCACAGCTATGCTGATGACACACAGCTGTATTTATCAATAGCACCTGATGACCCCAAATCTCTTGATTCGCTAACACAATGTCTAACCTGTATCTCAGAATGGATGAATAGTAACTTTCTCAAATTAAATAAAGAAAAAACCGAAATCTTAGTGATTGGCAATAATGGATACAATGAGGCTATTAGAAATAAACTGGATGCATTAGGATTAAAAGTCAAATCGGAGGTAAAAAGCTTAGGGGTAACCGTTGATTGTAATCTGAATTTTAAATCGCATATTAATAAAATCACTAGGACAGCATTTTTTCACCTAAGGAACATAGCAAAAGTTAGACCTCTTATATCATCAAAAGATGCAGAGAAATTAGTTCATGCGTTTGTCTTTAGTCGGCTAGATTACTGTAATGCACTCCTCTCAGGACTACCCAAAAAAGACATCAATCGTTTGCAGTTAGTGCAGAATGCAGCTGCTAGAATCCTTACCAGGAAAAGAAAATCCGAACACATTTCTCCAGTTTTGATGTCACTACACTGGTTACCTGTGTCATTCAGAATTGACTTTAAAATTCTGCTTATGGTTTATAAAGCTTTAAATAATCTCGCCCCGTCTTATATATCGGAATGTCTGACACCTTATATTCCAAATCGCAACCTCAGATCCTCAACTGAGTGTCTCCTTAGAATTCCAAGAGCAAAACTTAAAAGAAGTGGTGAGGCGGCCTTCTGCTGTTATGCATCTAAAATCTGGAATAGCCTGCCAGTAGGAATTCGCCAGGCTAATACAGTGGAGCACTTTAAAAAACTACTGAAAACACATTACTTTAACATGGCCTTCTCATAACTTCACTGTAATTTAATCCTGACACTCTGTATATCCAATTCATTATAATAACTATTCATTCAAAATTTGTACTAACCCCTACTCTCTCTTCTGTTTCCTTTTCCGGTGTCCTATTGGTGGTGGCTTGTGCCACCACCATCTACCCAAAGCACCATGATGTTCCAACAATGATGGATGGATTAAAAGCCAGAAGTCTGTATAACCATCAGCATCAAGTGACTCCGTGCAAACAATAACTACAAAGAGGACTATTTCATTTATGTTAGGTAGAATGCCCAAAGGGGACTGGGCGGTCTCGTGGCCTGGAACCCCTACAGATTTTATTTTTTTCTCCAGCCTTCTGGAGTTTTTTTTGTTTTTTCTGTCCACCCTGGCCATCGGACCTTACTCCTTTTTATGTTAACTAAGGTTGTCTTATTTTAATTTCTTATTTGTCTTTTATTCTTCTTTTCTTCATTATGTAAAGCACTTTGAGCTACTTTTTGTATGAAAATGTGCTATATAAATAAATGTTGTTGTTGTTTTCTTCAGCCCGGGAGCACGTTGTTCCGTCCTGTCACGTAATGATGATGCACTCCCGGGTTATAGGGCACATAAGAGCCCACTAGCCCCCCTACAGCGGCTCCCGGTGGCCCCCAAGGTATCCAGCAGGGCTGTGTATACAAACTACAAAGTCCATGAGGCCCTGTTGGAACTCGGGGCACGATCATGCTGTCCGGAGGGCTCGTCCTGGCGGCCTGGGGGTGGCGACCGGAGTCTGTAGCCGGCCATCCATCACAGTTCCCCCCCCTTAGCGACGACAACTGGGGCGGAGCATCGATCCCCGCGAGGGACGTCCTCCTCCAGGAGGACGCGTCAGTCGGGCTTCGACTGTGCTGTCTAGACCCCTCAGAGAACCTCGGGGGAACGGTGTATCGTCTGTCTCTCCGTTCCCTTGTCCTCCGAGGACAACTAAGCCAAACGTGGCCCGGCTGATGGCAGTGGTAGCAACGCCTTCGTCCTCCCGGTTGTCTTCTTCTCTGGGACCTGAAACACCTCAGGAATTCAGTTAGATCCACCCTTTCCTCCGCTAAGGAGGGGTTTACGGCCGCTTTGCTGCTCTCAGCCCTTTTCTTTATCTTGTCAGGAGACCCGCGGTTTATTTCGTGGATCTCCTGCTTTCTCTGGGGCTTGTGCTCAGCGTGAGGCTCTCTATGGAAAAGAGAGAGCCTCTTTGCTGTTTGCACGCCCGTTGTCCTATGCATTATAGGAGGCGGCGTCATTAGTACCACATCACTCCAGGTAACAGCACTGTTTAGCTGTACCGGGGAGACCGGCACTTCCCCCGCCCCTCCAGTAACGAGCGACAACTCCCTCTTCACACGGGTCAGGGTCTTGAGGTCCGTATCGTTCCGGGAAGCCGTCTCGTACTGCTGTCCCGGTTCGATCAGCCCTTCCCCCGACCTCTCCGTCACCATGCCACAATCCCTTGTCGAGTTCGCAGTAACTTGGCACCCGCTACTTATTAATCACGGGGCCGGATCGCACTGCGTCCCCTTATTATATTCGGTACGGTTTAGGCTTACCTGTACCGATGCATCACGCAAGACTGGGGCTTCTATGCCTAATCGCCGCAGGTATTCATATAGTCCCTTCAGCGGCGCTTCGACTGTGGCTCCCAGCTCCTCCACATGTTTCTTCACCTCTTCCATCCCCTGAAAGAAAGCTATTATGGGCTCGAGTGCCTCCTCGATGTCCCGCATAACCATATAGTTAGTTATTTCGGCCGGAAGCAAGGTTACTTCCTTGTTTTCCTTACCCTCCGGCCGGGAGCCAATGAGCACGTCCGCTCCTGGCACGTGCTCTGATGGGCTTCGCGGAGGCTTCTGGGAAATGGAGTCCAAAGAGGAACGGGTAGCCTCCAGCGGCTGACTGCGATCTGCTTCTTTTACTTTGTCAGCAGATCGTTCAGTCACATCCCGCTCCTCTTTTTCCTTTATTTAATTGCGGCGCTGCACCACTTGCCTCCCCCTTCCTTTTCAGGGAGCTCGGACCCGTCAGGGAACGAATGACCTCACCTAAGGACCCGAACTGACCGTATCATTCCCGGCATCCATCGCGCGAGGTCACTTGGTCCTTGTCCTCGAATGGGCTTGTAGATTGCCGACTCCTAGCCTGGCCTGCCTTCTGGGTAATGCGGCCATCTTGCCAAGGTATGAGGAAGGCATCCGACGCACCGTCTGCTTTCTGGAGGCATGCCTCTGTAAAACAGGAATAAAATGTACCCGAAACTTCGGGCGTTTTCCCGGTACATACCTCCAGACGTGGTAGCAATGTCCCCAATCCGTTTAGGGATTCCGGCACGGCCGATGGCTGACAGCAACCCTGCTGTTGCGCCCATCGGGCTTGTTCATCCTTTATCGGCTCTCGGTCCTCCTCACACCCAGTCAGGTAAGTCCAGGTCAATTCGGCGTCTGTCATGGTCTTCACTCAGTCGGTATTGCCCTTCTTTTTTCCTGTTTTCTTCCCCATTGTGGTCTGAAGTCTAGCTAGGCTCATGGTTGCAGCGCTCTCCGTAGTGAGAGGTGTTTGCACCTTCGTGTACTAAAGCGGGACCTTCTTGGGGTCGTCTGCATACACAATTTTTATTTGAATTACAGGTCCCCTGCCAACAGACGGCCAGAGAATCCTGCCGACTATGCCAGTGTAGCAGTAGCGGTGTGGAGCCACCTCTAACACCCTCAGGTACCACTCCAGACACTGGATAAAAGTACAAGACTTCTTTATTTTGTCTTGACGTGCACAAAGCACCCTCCACTCCACACTCATATAAATCACAATAACTACAAATAAACTCTCCCACAAAACCAATCCTCCTCGCCCAGACACTTCGCCACCCTACCTCCCCAGCTCAGCTCAGTGTCTGGGCTTTCCCACAGTCCTGTTCCTGTCCAAACCCACAAGTCCTTATTCCTTCCGGGTCAGGGTAAACAGTCCTTTTCTTCAGCCCGGGAGCACGTCGTTCCTTCCTGTCACGTGATGATGACGCACTCCCGGGTTATAGGGCACATAAGAGCCCACTAGCCCCCCTACAGCGACTCCCGGTGGCCCCCAAGGTATCCAGCAGGGCTGTGTATACAAACTACAAAGTCCATGAGGCCCTGCTGGAACTCGAGGCACGATCATGCTGTCCGGAGGGCTCCTCCTGGCGGCCTGGGGGTGGCGACCGGAGTCTGTAGCCAGCCGTCCATCACAACTGACAACAAATATGAGAGCTCTTCCTGAAGAACAACATTTTGCACAATGGCTCCTTGAAGTTGGGGACGGGATAAACGGAACACCTGTGACATTGCCTTCACATTGTTTTCCTTTAATTTCTGATCCCGTTCAACAAATGTATGGCGACATCGACTTCTCAACTGTCACTCTGGAACAACTCAGCACGCGAGCTATATTAAGCGTCACCAACGAAGACTCGCTATTCCTTAATGAACAAGTGCTAAAACTTATCCCTAACAATGAGGTGGCTTTCACGAGCGTGGACTGCATCGTCACAGATGATCCTGCAGAATCAGAATTTCTTAATAGTCTTACTCTTACTGGCATGCCTCCACATAAACTCAAAATTAAAAATGGATCCGTCATCATGCTTCTCAGAAACCTCCTGCCTGCAAAAGGTCTTTGTAATGGCACTAGACTGTCTGTTAGGGCCATTCATCACAATGTACTGGAGTGTGAAACTATCACATCTGTAACCTCACAAACTGTCCTTATTCCCCAGATATGCCTGACCCCGTCAGATTCAAATTTGCCTTTTACTTTTACCCGAAGACAATTTCCTGTTCGATTGGCATTTGCGATGACAATTAATAAGGCACAGGGACACACTTTCAAAAAGATACGTCTGTATCTGCCAAAACCAGTCTTCACTCACGGACAATTATATGTTGCTCTCTCCAGAGTTCCATCTTTTCATTCACTTTCTGTTGTATCCTCAAACCCTCCCTTTTTAGACAACTGTGTCTTTCCAGAAGTGTTCAAGCATCAATAAATAATTATGCGGCGTTTGTTATGCCGCGGGTTCACTATTGTGTTGTATTTTGCTCTCTCCAGAGTTCCATCTTTTCATTCACTTACTGTTGTATTCTCAGACCAACCCATTTTAGACAACTGCGTCTTTCCGGAAGTGTTTAGCATTCAATAAATAATTATGCATGAGATTGAGCATTGACAGGTCTGTGATGCCCTTGGATGTCCCGTACTGCACGCACACTACACTGAATGGATCAACCGGGGCTTGCATTTGTTCCCCACGAATGAGGAATTCCCAGGAAGTGCTGTTCATACACTTGCACTGATTACGTCCCTACCCTTTGTACACCCCAGCCCCATTCGCTACTATCATGGTCAGGTGACACAAAACACAGCATCAATCCAGCTGTAAGCTGCATTGACTGTTCATTTGCCTTCCATGGCCACCGCTTCAAATGTATTTCATGGAAACAACATTTCTTTCAATGTTATACAGATTCCTGCATCAAGTAACTGCACGCGCGATACACTGAATGGATCAACGTGCGTCTACCAGGCGCAGAAAGGCGTATGTAAGCCGTTGAACCCCATTCGTGCTGCAAACCGGGGAATTACCAGTAACTGCGAGTCATACGCTCGCACTGATTACGTCTCTGCCCTTGGTACACACCCCCCTCCCACCCCCTGCTACTACCGTGGTCGGGTAACTTGGTGGATTATATATAGAAAAGCAGCCAAAACCGCAAAGAACAATAAAAAGTCTACGTGACTCACAGGTGCATGTGGACTGTGCCCGAGCGCCGTCCACCCCCATCCCTCGGTCTGGGAGGAGAAGGCGCGATGGCGGTCCGCCAGTTTTCAGTCACGGACAATTATGTGTTGGTTCGTTCTGTGCATTGTTACAATGTTACTTTTCTTGGTGATTTATTACATTACCCATTTTTCAAATGTTAATTTTCTCCCTGTGCTTAAAAATCATTAAAAAAACGTCCTGATTATGCGGCGTATGGTACGCCGCGGGTTGGCTAGTATACAATATAAACAGTGCATACATTTTTAGGAATATTTTTTTTATTTTTTTAACTTGGTTATTTGAATTGTTGAATTGAAAATGGGGTATGTTAAACTATATGCATACTCATTTAGAAAAATGTATTGATAAAGTGGATCTTATTTCAAAAATGTTATTAAAAGATATTATTTAAGACAAGGTAAATAAGTTACATCAATTAATTTTTGAACTACTGCATACCTTATCTGGTGCCATGAGCCATGTGGCTAAGTTAAGTGGCCATTCATACTGTCAGTCAGTCATTGTCCAACCCGCCATATCCTAACACAGGGTCACGGGGGTCTGCTGGAGCCAATACCATCCAACACAGGACACAAGTCAGGAACAAATCCCGGACAGGGCGCCACCCCACTGCAGGGCACACACACCCACACACCAAGCACACACTAGGGCCAATTTAGGATCGCCAATGCACCTAACCTGCATGTCTTTGGACTTTGGGAGTAAACCCATGCAGACATGGGGAGAACATGCAAACTCCACGCAGGGAGGACCTGGTGTCTCCTTACTGTGAGGCAGCAGCACTACCACTGCGCCACCGTGCCAACCCCTGTTCATACTGTCCTTTCAAAAATCAGTATTGTGCCACATTCCAAGAATTTGTTTCTCACAGCTTTATTAAATCCTATAGTATGCATTTACAATGCCGGTAATACACTTCAGAAATGTGTTCCTTTTTCGAGTGATGGATGTTTTACGTTGAAGACCCAGACCATTCCTGCGTGGAGCTTTTGGGCTTCCTCCTAGTGGTATAGTTTCCCAACACAGTTCAAAGAGATGTAGGTTAGGTGGATTGGCTTTGCTAAATTGGCCCTGCTGTACAATGTATGTGCGTGTTCACCCTGCAATGGACTGGTGCCCTGTCCAGGTGTTGTTCCTGCTTTGTGCCCAATTCTTGCTGGGACAGGCCCCAATGACACTACTCAGGATAAGCAGGTTTGGGAAATGGATAGATGGAGCATAGTTTTAACAAAAGTTTGTTTCCCACTTTTCTCTTTTAGTAATATTCATGTGAGAAATATGTTTGAAAGAAAATAAAAACATTCATAGACGTCAGTATTTATCTCTTTATGACTCTGCTTTCATTGTGATAATCTTCTTCTTTGGTCCCAGTATGGTATTTAAGAAACCCTGCTGCAACGGAAACTACTTTAAGCAATATCCTTTGTTTTTAGAATGATATCGCCTTTTCAGTTCAGGTCTACTTGGATGATTTTGAAACTGCGAACTCTAGGTTCAAGAAATTCATAAGATTGGTTAGTTTTATTCTGAGAAATCATGCCCCAAACTTAAAGTGCTATGGAGCTAAGTATTCTGTTGTGCTTGATGTTTATACAGATATTGTTAATGAAATGCCAATTTATTTAAATCATAACTAAATAAATTATTGACAACATCCTCACTGTGGCCCATCACCTTGGTGTGATGGTGGGGTATGTTCACCTGTTGATGTTCAGAGCTATGTTGTCTGGAGTTTTAGGCTCCTAGTATGGTCTCCATTGGGAAACAGTTTTGGGCTGAAGGATCAGACAAAGAATATTTCACAGTGACCCTCTAATACTCTAATATCCTCTGGTACTAATTGAAAATCAGTGTACCCTGCCTCGGATAAAATTACCGGGATCAGCTTCTGGAGCCAGGCCTGAAGGTGGTGTTCGCTGGTGATTGCCTGGTGGTTGAGCAACCCATATAAACTGGCTAGGCTCAACATGAAATAGTGATGTGGAGCCATCTTGTGGGCTCACCACCTGCAAGACAAAGGGTGAGTTTATTATCACATAATAAAAACATATATTTGATGTGAGTCTGTAACATCCTGTATAAATTTATGGTACTTGTAAAAGATGTTACTTTTCCTCTCACATGACATTCATATCAACATGTCATTTGAAAGATTTTTATTCAGTTTGATTCTTGAATAACCCTGAATTTGAATGATTTTTTTTTATTCAGTTTTATTCTTGGATTTATGAATAAAACTGAATTTGAATGATTTTTTGTTCAGTTTTATTATTGGATTCTTGAATAAAAATGAATTTGAACAATTTTTTATTTATTTTTATTCTTGAATAAAACTTACTTTGAATGATTTTTATTCAGCTTTATTCTTGAATAAAAAAGATAATTCAAATGAAAAGTTAATGTGATTGTCTGTGTGGGAGGAAAAGTAACATCCACCATAGACACTGTGCTGTCTGTTTGCTCAACAAGACACCAAGAAGAAATGATTGAGTTGTGTTTGTGTGTGTCTGCTTTTATCCTTTCAGTGCTAACTTTTACACCTACCATAACTTTACACCGGCTGTTACAGACTCAAATCAAATATATCTTGTTATTATATAATAGTAACAATAATAGCAGCTCACTACTACTCAAAACACAAAATGCTACGAGAACCTGGGATCGAACCCACAACCTCTGGGTTATGAGACAGCAGTCCTTACCTCTGTACCAGCCAAGCAAATGTGTCTATTTCCTATCAATTGATATTTTGCTTCAGTTTTTACACATTGCCAGTAACATGTAAATTGAACAATTTCTTGTTCTTTGGTTATATTCTCGAATAAAAGCGCACCAGTTTTGTTATACCTTTTGTAAAAGTGTTTATTTGATATTTAGACTTCAATGTTCACACATTATACACTTCATATCAGCATTTTGTTATTATTACTATGACATGAAAAAAGTTTCTGTTTTAGTTATGTGTTCAACATTTCTTGCCTTGCATTTTCTGTCATCCTACACTTATACAATTCGTTGTAGACACAGAACACACATTAAATGTATGTATTCCAAGTAAATATATGTTTTTACCGTATATAATTTCAGACACCTTACTCCCATATAAAAAGACTTAAGCTCTTATAATTTTACGTCTGACTTGACTTCAGCTGCCTCAGTGGGGGATGAGTGAGCAGGCTGCCTGCTACCAGTGCTGATTGACACATTTGCAAAACAAAGATGCTGATGACGAGGTGCGAGGGAATTTAAGTTGGTCTGGCATTACAAATATTTTCATAGGCTTCAGTGATTCTAGTGTTAATAGCAGGTAGAGAGTGAAAAGACCTAAATGGAGCAGACCCTGGCAATGAAAATAGTTTTGAGAACTCAGAGAAGTAAAGTACTAGCTAGATATAATTGGTGTCACCTCCACATATACCACAGGTTCTTGAACCAAACTTCTTGATCAGTGGTGGTCTCTTTGGTCTACTTTGGAGTTCCCATGTGTGAAAAACCTCGGGTGGGTGTGGGAATACTCATAAGTCCCTGTCTTAGGGGTGTGTAATTGGATTTCTCTCCAGAAGACTAGAGGTTTGTCTCATTGCACTACAAGTCTAAGAAAGGAAACCTTTGACTCTTTTCTATATATATGTACCAAAGCTGTTTAGGGTATTTAGTCTTCTTACAGAAGGTGGTTGAGGTGCTTGAAAGGGTGCTGTCCACTGACTCCATAGTCTTACCGAATGACATCAATGCTCACATTGAGAATGAATGAGATACCTGAAGGGGCATAACTGGGAGGAATGGCCTACCAGATCTGAACTAGAATAATGAGTTGTTATTGAATTTCTGTGCAAGTTATAGACTGTCAATAACAAACACCATTTTCGAACACAAGGAATCTTGTACCTGGTACCAGAGCACCTTGGGTCTTAGGTCAATGATAGACATTGTAGTCATTTCTTCAGACTTGAGACCATTTGTTTTGGGAACTTGGGTTAAAAGAAGGGCAGAGTTATCAACTGATCACCATTTTGTAATGAGTTGGAATTGGGGTGTAGTCCGGATAGACAAGAGAAGCCTAGATGAGGAGTTCGGAATTCCTGGAAACATCTTGCAGAGGCATGTGCTTGTAATGAGTTCAACACCTACCTATTAAAAAGTTTTTCCATGTGCAGAGTGAGCTCGGGGACATTTAATCCAAATGACGCTGTTCAAGATTTCAGTTTTGGAACTTATTGCTAAAAGCTGTCAGACTGAAGAATGTGGCCTTTGGGGAAAATCTCTCTGTGGGAATCTTTGATTTGGTCGAGAAGAATTTACAGGCTAAGACAACTGCCACAAAAGGGGTTGTGGAAACAAACTGCAAGCATGAAAGGAGTTTGCAGAGGACATGGTGCAAAACAATTCCACGGTCTTGAGGTTGTTCTGGCAAGGTGTTCGATGCCTTAGGAGAGGAAGGTATGATCTTGCGCAGACTGCGTTAAACAGAGATGGGAAGGTGCTGACCTCTTCAGGGGAAATTGCTAATTGCTGGAAGGTCTGTAATTGATTCTGTCCTCTTTGTCTCCTCTGACTGTAACCTCTGGCATGCACTCAAGCAATTTGCTGTCGAGTGGGAAGTGACTGGCATAAAGATCAGCACTTCTAAATCTGGGTAATGATTATTTCTTGGAAAAGTGGTGATTGTTCTCTCCTGGTTAGGATCTACTTTCCATAGTGTAGTAGTTCAGGTTCTTGGGATCTTGTTCATGAGTGATGGAAAAAGGGAATGTGAAACTGGCAAGCAGACTGGAGAGCTGAGAGATGTTTTGCAGGCTCTGTACTGGTCCATGGTGTTGAAGCAGGAGCTGAGCATAAAGACAAATCTCTCAGTTTACCACTCGATCTACGTCCCTGTCCTCACCTAGGTTCATGAATTGTGGAAATGACTAAATGAATGAGATCACAAGTACAAGAAGCAGAAATGAGCAGGCTCTGTACTGGTCCATGGTGGTGAAGCAAGAGCTGAGCATAAAGACAAATCTCTCAGTTTACCACTCGATCTATGTCCCTGTCCTCACCTAGGTTCAATGACTAGTGGAAATGACTAAATGAATGAGATCACAAGTACAAGAGGCAGAAATGAGGTTTCGTTGCAAGGTGGCTGGGATGACACTCCTTGAAAGGGTGAGTAGATCAGCAATTTGGTAAAACCTCAGCGTACAGTTGCTGTTCCTCTAGATTTGGACGAGCAAGTTGAGGTGGTTTGGACATGTCATAAGAATCCTCCCCCTTCCCCAGGTAGCTGATTTTACATTACTCTAGAATGCTTCTTACCTTAAGCTGAGTTAATGGGGTCCCTTTTATATCTGATACTGTACATATTGTTTTTTTGTGCTTTGTATTCAGTAAGGCTTCACTTTAAAACAATAGTATTTTTCCTTAATGTACAGTGAAGAAAAAGATGTTCAAAGTGAATGTAATTCTGCGCTCAGTTGCCTGAAATATGCTTTTAAGAATTGAGCACAATAAGAATTTCAGTGAGCAATTTTTTGTTGCACAAATTATAAAGAACATAGAGATTTTGTTGTAATTAAAATTAATGCTGTAACGATTTTCTATTCATCCCACCCCATCCCATCTTCTAAGCCTGCTTAATCCTGAGCAGGGTTACAGGGGCCTGAAGCCTAACTGCTACAACAGTTTGATCCTCTAAATTAATCTGTTGTCATAATGCAGTTTGTCTTTTAAATCTCTTACAGGTGTTGTCTTTTTTACTTAACAATATGTGTGCATTAAACATATGATTACCTTCAGCCAAATGTTGCATTTATATTCATTACCGGCTGCTTAAAATTCATCAGCAAAAAATGTAGTTTTCATACCTTAATTAGGTTAAATGAATTGAAATGTTAACTTTAGTAGTGTTTTAACACTTTGGTGGTGGTTCCCATAGATACACTCTGAAAATGTAAAATTTACACCTACACAGTCAGAACTTTATAAAATAATTTCTCCCCAAATTTACAGTTAATGTTAGCTATAATTCTTGATATGAAAGAAAACAACCGCCTAATACACTGCAAGAGTTATTTTTTTCCTATTAAAACGCTTTAATCTCCTAAATATACAGTAAATGATACTTAGTGCAATGTATTGTATCATCCCCATCTGAATGGCCCTAGGTATTACTATCTGTAGATGTGGAAAAATCATTTGACAGGTTAAATGAGATTACTTGTTCCTTACCTTATGCAAGTTTAGGTCCAGACACAAGAAATTCACATTCTTTAACTCAATTTAAACTAATCCTGAAGCTGAGGTTCATACATAAAATACAAATGCTGATTTTTTCACTCTGGGACATGGCACCAATTGAGCATGTCATGTAAAACTAATTCTATTTGTTTTTCTGTTGTAATTGAGATTCCTGCTATTTACAGTATCTGAGCAGTCAACTAGAAATTTAGGAAATTTAAAAAGTATGAGCATTATTATTTTTACCATTATTTCCAAGTAACATTAAAGTGCAAAAATCTAACTTTTAACAGTCTCTTTTACTGCTGTAAATATTTAGAGCTCACAACTACACACTGTCTTATAGACTCATTTTAGCTTAACAACATCTTACTAGTTGATCTCATCTTTAAGTGGCCCAAGATGGGTGAATCATTTTTTAATTAATATTCAATTAAAATTCTTACTATTATGAATCACAGAAAGCATTTAACCAAGAGATACAAAGTGTTTTAAGACAGGATGTGTCCTAAAGAACTAGCAAAAATACTAGAAGGACAAAGACACAAAAAACCCCAAAAACTTGAGATCTAACAATCATTAGTCAAAAATGTATAGTACTAAAGTATTCATCAAAGTAGAAATTTAAGTACTAACCAAAATGTATTTGAGAATTCACCACAAAGTTGTTTTTATAATTATTCCAAAAGTACGATGTCCAAATAATTGCATCCCCCTTTTAAAGGAACACTCTACCCAAAAATGATGTTTTTCATTTGTTACTTACCCCATGTACTTTGTAGTGGTGGCCGAGAATAGTTTTTAATCTCATGTTTTCATGCAGAATGGAGAGAGAGAGATTGCATAATAGAACTCAATTGTGGCCAGTGCTGTACAATGTCAAACAAGTTGGAGAAAAATAAATCTCATGTTACTTATGTTACATAATCTACATGTCTTTCATTCAGTCACTACCAGATCGTTTAGAAACAGTAAACATAAAGTCTCATTCTTTTTAATTAAAGACATGCTTGATACATAAGGGCCAAATAGCAATCAAAACGGTTGCTCTGTCATAACATTTTATTGGGATTTGAGTTACATTTCAAACATTCAAACAGACTGTGACAAACACTTGTGTCCACATGGACCTTAATGGAAAATTGTCACAAAAAAACTGAAGGCTAGATGATGAAAAGGTTAACTGTCTCTTTACTATGTCCTGATGAATCATGAATATTCAAGTGAGCCCAGGGCACAAACACAATCAAATTACAGAAAGAACAAAAGAATGATCACACAGCTTCACATTTTCACTGGAGCAGAATAATTCAGTGCTACAAACCAAATCCTCTGTGTGTGTGTGCGTGTGTGTGGTGCCCACAGCAAAATGGTGGTGCCCAAGATAAAAAAACTCCCAAAATTATGGTTTTATGACTTTTGAAACAAAGTTAAAATGAACTATAAGAAAAATAAATAATACAAATGCCAAAATTAGAAATATACATTATAAGAAGCAAAAAGCACAGATTCATGACACAATCTTTCAGTTAATTCTACTTTATATAAACTTTATACTTTATATTTTAAAATTATTAAATAGAATGTCTGCTTTAACTTTGTTTATATGGTAAAGACATAAATATCTTAAAAAATGTTGCCTGTGTAAATGCAGAGTAAGGTATGTCTTTACCATATTTCAGTCTTATTACATGCCAGAAAAGATCCATCTTTTGTGACTTTGTAAGGAGTGGGATA
This sequence comes from Erpetoichthys calabaricus, assembly GCF_900747795.2. NCBI lineage: Eukaryota > Metazoa > Chordata > Cladistia > Polypteriformes > Polypteridae > Erpetoichthys > Erpetoichthys calabaricus. The sequence goes on from NC_041400.2 coordinate 61,381,057, forward strand.
GTGCTGAATGCACACCTGCATGGCTCACTTTGGAAAGAAATAATTGCACCACCTTTTCTCTTTTTATGTGGAACACTACTGGGTGGGACTGGACCATGTGTCTGCCTGGGGGGTTGCAAACCAGGATCCCGAGTTGTTTCGTTGTGTAGTGGGTGCGGCAACTTGAAGGGAAATGCTATTGCTAATTCTACCTTCATAAACTTAGCATAGATAACTTTGTTCCTACCTGCTGATGTTGAGTATTCCATGCTGAATTTTATACATAGAAAGTGCAAAGAATTGAGACCTTTACAGCACACTTATAACATTTTTCCATTTTTATCCATTAGACTACAGTATATTTCTATTATATGCAAGTGATAGACTTCTGCCTAAACAACTTTGCTTTCTCTCTGTTAACCTCTTCATCTCTCCATTACTGTGCACTACTAACACTGGTAAAGTATCTCATAATTATGAGTTTCTATCATATCATATTTCTTGATAATTCTGTAATAACATTGGGAATTTGATCTTATAATTACATTGTTAAATGATAAATGGAAGTCAAATCTTCACATAATACATTTTCCATAATCAGCAGAATCTATTGTTGTCAAACCAAGTGGAGTCTGTCTGTATGTTTAAAAAAAGCCATTTGGACATCTAGTGTCCAGTCTTCTTGAATAACTCCTCCTGTGCAGGGCCCGAAACAAGAGGTGATTGGCTGTCTGTTCATCCTTCAAATTGGTGTTAATGTGATAAAACCAAATAAGATGAGGCTTGATAATGCCATGGAACGTGTGTTTAGGATGGCAGATAGATTGAAATAGTAGTGCATAGGTGTCTGTCTGTTAGAAAAAGATTTTGGAGTGTAAAATTTGGAATCCTGGAGAAATAGGATAGAAATATACCTTGGTGTCCAGAAACAGCAAAGAGAAAATTCCCATCTTGGCGGCAGCCTAATTCCCAGATGATGTAAATTTAAAATATCTATAGATTTGTCAAATTCCTGGACTGAATAGGTCCAGATTCCGAAGATGTTATCAAGATATTGAAAAAACAAGAATGGAAGATGGGGATACTTTTGAAATGCCCCCGCCTCCCATTCTGCCATGTAGATATTAGCATATGCCAGTGCAAACCTTTTTCACATTGCTGTTCCATGGATCTGTAAAAAGAGTTTCCCATCGAATTCGAAGTCATTACTAGTGAGAATCAATTCCAATAATTGCAGAAAAAGTCGTTGGTATTAACTGGAAATATGTTAAAGATATTTTTTACAGTCTGCAACACTAGTTTCATGTCGATGTTAGTGTACAAGGATTCAACATCCATTGTAAACATAAAAGCATGTGATGAAATGTGATATTATTTAATAATGTGTAAGAAATGATAAGTACCTTTTATGTAGTTATTTTGTTTCTGAGAAAGTGGATTAAGAAAATTATCTATATATTTGAATATCCTATAAGTTTCTGAGGAGCAATCTGAAACAATCTGCCTCCCATGGGGAATCTCATAAGGGATTATGCAGGTCTCAAGAGACTTATGGATTTTTGGTAGTAAATAAAATTTCCTGGTCGATGGAACAGTGGGCCCTTGAAAATACTTCTTCTGTTTAAAATTAATAAACCCATATTCCATCAACCTAGACAAAATGATGTCTGATTTTTGTTTATTTTTTTCCTGTAAAGATTTGATAAATAGTACATAATGTAAAGTATTATTTAACTGTCTATAAACTTCAAATAAATACTGACCATTGTCTAAAATTACCACCATCGATCCCTTATCTGCTGGTTTTAGGATAATATTGTTATTTTTATGAATAAAGTTCAAAGATTCTCTTTCTCTGGGAAAGAAATTGTCACAGAATACCCCATTCACAGTTGATGTTATTTACAGTCACAAGATCTTTTTTTTGATCAGATCTAAAATACTGTAGTTTTGTTGGTCTTATTATACTTTGACACCCATGTAGAAGGTTCCGCAAACAAATGGCATTCATCAATTGGCAAATATTCAAAGAAGTCTAGTAGTTTCAACTTTTGGTGATATCGATAGATGTCCTGTCTTATTTGTTCCAAATCTTCACTGGTGGTATTCAGCACAAAGATCAGGTCCCTTCCCAACAGTGAAACATCAGATTTCATTATCTTAAACTGCCAAAATAAATTACAAATATTTGAGTCTAGGGATGGAAGTTTCCCTCGACCCTTCAAAAATGCTCCTGCCACTTTGACACCCCGTGTAGTGGAAATTGGGGTCACCAGCCTACACTCTAGGTGTCTAGTATGTGAGACCGAGCGTGACTAGGATGATGGTGTAGGACAAGGAGACACAGACACAAAAAGGGTTGGGTTTTTGAAAAATAAAGTGATTTTATTTACAGGTGCACTTAAAGAAAACAAAAATAATGTCCTGCAGACTTTATATATTAATACACAGTCCAATACCGCAAAGGACATACAAAAACAGTAAGTAAATGAAGCCCAAAAATAGTGACTATATACAGTATTTATAGTATTGAATGAAAGTCTCAAATGAAAAAGAACACTGCATACAAACTAGTGAAAACCATATATACACGAACCAAAATGAAGCTGTCTTCCTCCACAGTGCTCCAAGTCAGGAAGCTGCTCCTTCAAACAGTGTACAGTGATCCCTCGCTATATCGCGCTTCGCCTTTCGCGGCTTCACTCCATCGCGGATTTTATATGTAAGCATATTTAAATATATATCGCGGATTTTTCGCTGCTTCGCGGGTTTCTGCGGACAATGGGTCTTTTAATTTCTGGTACATGCTTCCTCAGTTGGTTTGCCCAGTTGATTTCATACAAGGGACGCTATTGGCAGATGGCTGAGAAGCTACCCAACTTACTTTCTCTCTCTCCCTCTCTCTCTTGCGCTGACGTAGGGGGGTGTGAGCAGGGGGGCTGTGTGCAGCTGCTTCCTGAAGGACATGCTGCACGGTGCTTCGCATACTTAAAAGCTCAAAGGGCACGTATTGATTTTTGACTTTGTTTTTCTGTGGCTCTCTCTCTCTCTCTTCCTGCTCCTGACAGAGGGGGTGTGAGCTGCCGCCTTCAACAGCTTTGTACCGGCGGTGCTTCGCATACTTAAAAGCCAAAAAGCCCTATTGATTTTTTTTTGACTGCTTGCTTTGCACTCCTTTGAAAAGGAAGATATGTTTGCATTCTTTTAATTGTGAGACAGAGCTGTCATCTCTGTCTTGTCATGGAGCACAGTTTAAACTTTTGAAAAAGAGACAAATGTTTGTTTGCAGTGTTTGAATAATGTTCCTGTCTCTCTACAACCTCCTGTGTTTCTGCGCAAATCTGTGACCCAAGCATGACATTCTAAAAATAACCATATAAACATATGGTTTCTACTTCGCGGATTTTCCTATTTTGCGGGTGGCTCTGGAACGCAACCCCCGCGTTGGAGGAGGGATTACTGTATACAGGATTCACCAAAACAAAAATATTAAAAAAATACAGAAAAAGTGTATATACAAAAATAAACAGTGCACCAGTAACCACAATCCAAATAAATACCTCCACCAAAGTTACTCCAGAGATATTCATATTATATATATATATATAACATGGAAAGTATTCAGACCCCCTTCAATTTTTCACTCTTTGTTATATTGCAGCCATTTGCTAAAATCATTTAAATTAATTTTTTTCCTCATTAATGTACACACAGCACCCCATATTGACAGACAAAAAAAATAATTTTTGAAATTGTTGCAGATTTATTAGAAAAGAAAAACTGAAATATCACATGGTCCTAAGTATTTTGAGCTAATACAGCCATGAGTCTTCTTGGGAAAGATGCAACAAGTTTTTCACACCTGGATTTGGGGATCCTCTCCAGTACTGTCAGGTTGGATGGTAAACGTTGGTGGACAGCCATTTTTAGGTCTCTCCAGAGATGCTCAATTGGGTTTAAGTCAGGGCTTTGGCTGGGCCATTCAAGAACAGTCACAGAGTTGTTGTGAAGCCACTCCTTCGTTATTTTAGCTGTGTGCTTAGGGTCATTGTCTTGTTGGAAGGTAAACCTTCGGCCCAGTCTGAGGTCCTTAGCACTCTGGAGAAGGTTTTTGTCCAGGATATCCCTGTACTTGGCTGCATTCATCTTTCCCTCGATTGCAACCAGTGGAGAGCCTGTGTGTGTGTCTCTCTAGCACGCTCCTGTGTGTGTGCGCGCCTCTCTCTCCCGCGCCTGTGTGTGCGTGTGTTTTTCTTTTGCGAGCCTGGAGCGCCTGTGTGTGTATCTCTCTAGAGTGCTCCTGTGTGTGTGCGCGGCTCTCTCTGTCTCGCGCTGCCTGTGTGTGTGCCTCTGTCTCTGTGTGTGTGTGCGTGCGTCTCTCTTTTGCGAGCCTGGAGCGCCTGTGTGTGTGTCTCTCTAGAGTGCTCCTGTGTGTGTGCGTGCGCCTCTCTCGCGCGTGCTCCTGTGTGTGTGTGCGCGCGGCTCTCTCTGTCTCGCGCTGCCTGTGTGTGTGCCTCTGTCTCTCGCGCTGCCTCTCTCTCCCACACCTGTGTGTGTGCGTGCGTCTCTCTTTTGCGAGCCTGGAGCGCCTGTGTGTGTGTCTCTCGCGCGTGCTCCTGTGTGTGTGCGCTCGCTCGCGCACGCGTCTCTCTTGCGCGTGCTCCTGTGTGTGTGTGCGGCTCTCTCTGTCTCGCGCTGCCTGTGTGTGTGCCTCTGTCTCTTGCGCTACCTCTCTCTCGCGCTGCTTCTTGTGTGTGTGTGTGTGTGTGTCGCTGTCTCGCTCTCTCTCTTGCTCGCTGCACAGGAAATGCACAGGGAGAGACTGAACATATACAAACCGAAAGGGAACCTAGCTTGTTCGTATACCGAGTGCGTGGTCGTGAACCGAGGCAAAAGTTTGGCGAACTTTTTTGGTCGTAAACTGAGTTGTACGTGTACCGAGACGTTCATGAACCGAGGTTCCACTGTATACACATATACGAGGGCAATCCCAAAAGTAAGGTCTCCTATTTTTTTAGAAATACAAACAACCGTTTATTTTCTATAATGTTTACATCATTTTAAAGGTTAAAGACTTATTTGTTTTTCTACATAATCGCCATTTCGGTCGATGCATTTTTGTAGACGCTGTGGTAGTTTTAGAATGCCCATGTCATACCAGCTTGCCGCCATGTCCTTCAGGAAGCGGTGAACCTCATCTTTCACCTCTTCGTCGGAGCAGAATCGCCTTCTGGACGAATGTTCTTTCAACTTAGGGAACAGGTGGTAGTCACTGGGTGCCAAGTCCGGACTATAGGGTGGGTGGGTGATGAAGTTCCAACCGCCGATCTTTATGCATGTTTTCCTCAACCTTCGCGACTGTCTCGTCGGAAATTGACGGTCTCCTGCGCGAACTTCGCATTTGGTGGTAGCGTTCAACGGGAGCTCCATTTTCAAGGGCTGCAAAGCCAAGATTGAGCATCCCAGCGAAGCCGCACATGCTTGTTTGGGAGTGGAGGAAGAACCAATCACAACAGTGTGGCCAACAGCCGTTTCTCTAGGTCCACACCGCTTTGGAGACCTTACTTTTGGGATTGCCCTCGTACATATACACATATACAGTATATATATATATATATATATATATATATATATATATATATATATACACATATATATATATATATATATATATATATATATACAAGAAAAAATATTTACAAAAAGCAAGGCACAAGCTGTAATGCTTGGTAAATTCAAAACACTATTCTACCAAGTACCTTTCTCTAAGACGATCTAGTCAGAAAGAACCCAACCTCTATGGGCCATGATTCCCTTTTATATTCGGCGCGACCAATTAAACTGTCCTACGTCATCCCTCTGCAAGCACGCAATGATGAGAACGTGTCTGCGAGAAGTGGCGTCTCCTGCCCTGCAAAAATACTATAATAGTTCAAGCAACCGGCGCACACGCACATAGCTGTGCCGGCTTTTGAGACGCAAACTGCACTTCTGCCTTATAGTTAACGTAAGCAATTTAAAATTTACTACATCCTTCCCCTGAGCTACTGCCCAGACAACTACAAACATGGGATCCCTTTTTCTAAACTGCGGTAAACTAATATTACGACGCTTCACACTTTCTTTTACTCCTTTAGTTTTATACGCCTTAGTCAATGGGTGGGCCTCTCTGGCAGTGTCTTAAATTGGTTTGAATCCTACCTGGCAGGGAGAAAATTCTTGTTAGTTGTGGTAATTATAATTCAAAGACACATGATATTCTATATGGTGTTCCACAAGGCTCTATCCTGGGTCCGCTGCTCTTCTCAATCTACTGTACATGCTTCCATTAGGTCAGATTATCTCAGGGCACAACGTGAGCTACCACAGCTATGCTGATGACACACAGCTGTATTTATCAATTGCACCTGATGACCCCGAATCTCTTGATTCACTAACACAATGTCTAACTTGTATCTCAGAATGGATGAATAGTAACTTTCTCAAATTAAATAAAGAGAAAAACGAAATCTTAGTGATTGGCAATAATGGATACAATGAGGCTATTAGAAATAAACCGGATGCATCAGGATTAAAAGTCAAAACGGAGGTAAAAAGCTTAGGGGTAACCGTTGACTGTAATCTAAATTTTAAATCGCATATTAATCAGATCACTAGGACAGCATTTTTTCACTTAAGAAACATGGCAAAAGTTAGACCTCTTATATCATTGAAAGATGCGGAGAAATTAGTTCACGCGTTAATTTTCAGTCGACTAGATTACTGTAACGCACTCCTCTCAGGACTACCCAAAAAAGACATACATCGTTTGCAACTAGTGTATAATGCAGCTGCTAGAATCCTTACCAGGAAAAGAAAATCCGAGCACATTTCTCCAGTTTTGATGTCACTACACTGGTTACCTGTGTCATTCAGAATTGACTTTAAAATTCTGCTTATGGTTTATAAAGCCTTAAATAATCTCGCCCCATCTTATATATCGGAATGTCTGACACCTTATATTCCAAATCGCAACCTTAGATCCTCAACTGAGTGTCTCCTTAGAATTCCAACAGCAAAACTTAAAAGAAGTGGTGAGGCGGCCTGCTGTTATGCACCTGAAATCTGGAATAGCCTGCCAGTAGGAATTCGCCAGGCTAATACAGTGGAGCACTTTAAAAAACTGCTGAAAACACATTATTTTAACATGGACATCTCATAACTTCACTGTAATTTAATCCTGAAACTCAGTATATCCAATTCATTATAATAACTATTCATTCAAAATCTGTACTAACCCCTACTCTCTCTTCTGTTCCTGTTCCGGTGTCCTTTTGGTGGTGGCTTGTGCCACCACCATCTACCCAAAGCACCATGATGTTCCAACAATGATGGATGGATTAAAAGCCAGAAGTCTGTATGACCATCAGCATCAAGTGACTTCGTGAGAACCCTAACTACAAAGAGGACTATTTCATTTATGTTAGGTAGAATGCCCAGAGGGGACTGGGCGGGTCTCGTGGCCTGGAACCCTACAGATTTTATTTTTGTTCTCCAGCTTTCTGGAGTTTTTTTTTTTTTTTTCTGTCCACCCTGGCCATCGGACCTTACTCCTTTTCTATGTTAACTAATGTTGTCTTACTTTAATTTCTTATTTTCTCTTTTATTTTTATTTTCTTCATTATGTAAAGCACTTTGAGCTACTTTTTGTATGAAAATGTGCTATATAAATAAATGTTGTTGTTATGGGGTCGCGGGAGGCACACGCAGGAGTGGAGGACTGACAATGCCATCCAGGCCAGTTAATGGCAGGGCCGTCTCTCCAGTCTACACAAGACCCGCCGCGACGCTCCCCAAAAGATGCTAATATGGTCAGTGAAGATGTTTGTCGGCATTATACAGTATAAGAAAGGCAAAAGGCAAGTTTCCTTTCTTTATACTTTAACCCTTTTTTTTCTCAAAAAATGCCTCTCTCAACACCATGCAGAGGACACTTAACTAACTTTATTTAATTACTGGTAATGCCAGTAAGGCACATTACCACAGCCACATGTCCAAGAGGTTGCTGGTTGATTCTGAGTGCTTCGTAGAATTACCATTTTGAGTAATGAGTTGTTCTTATTGTTACAATTATAGAATAAAAACATACATTTGATTTGAGACTGTACTTGTAAGGATTATTTTTTTTTTATTCAGTTTTATTCTCTTAGTCTCATTCACGCTCACCCCAATCTGACACAGCTGTTTTCAAAGAAAGACGTGCTATAACAGAGGTGATCTCAGATGAGGATGAGGGTTCTACATCGGAGAAAGAGAAGAGAAGCCCTCCCCGTAAGAAACATCCACTCACATATAAGAACAACACAGCTGCACCAGGCGTAAAGGCGAAAGATGCTGCAAGAGGTCAGGCTTCATCATGCCAGTAAATATGCCTCACACGCATGTCCTTCAACGAAACAGCACGGCATGCCGAGCTCGCCAAGGTATTGTGCAAAGTTCTGTTTGTGATTATGTTTTGTGATGGTCTTTATATGAAAAACATTTATATCATTTTTGGATGGAGTACTGCTTTAAGATTTATCAGAAGAGATACATGTGAATAAAAGAAATGAGTAAACTAGCAATAAAATGGTGTTAGTGGTTTAAACTTTATTACTGAGGTAAGTGAGATGTCCTGTACTGAGAAATTGTATATCACTCTAGGCGGTGCTGCTCTGCAATTATTATGGGATGTTATAGTGGGCTGTAGAAAAAGATATAGGTAAAAAGAAGTTAATGAAACTGTTAGTGTAATTAAACAAGCCATACGTGTGACAGTGATTCCATTCAGAATGCCTGAGTCATGTATTAAGGTAATACCAAACAATATGTACTCTGTTTTTATATTGTTGTCTCTGAAGTTATATATAACATATGAGTTTTAACTGTTTTAGGTTATTGTATATTATTGCAATAAATCACACTTTTTGATTATATTTTTAATGCCTAGACATAGGCATTAATGCTGGTAAAACACAATGAAAAATTAAGTAAAACTGACGGCTGGAAATATTGTTGCCACTTTTTAAAGTGAGGAATATAATTGTCAATTTTTGTCATGATGACTGACTTTGTTAGAAGCTGTGTTCCAAATAAAAATGACATCAGATGGTACCAGTCAGCAGGAGACAAAAGGCGTTGGGACTACAACAGACTGATGGTTAATCTAACATGACACTGCTTTACAGCAGGTGGTAACAGCATGTGGTCTTACATCAGTCCTTGTAGCACTTGCTCCATACTAAAAATACTAAATACTAAAGTGTGTAATATTTTGTGAAATGATGATGCAAGAAAAATAATGAATTGTGTATGTGTGTTAATGTTTATTTTTCATTCATTCTAAATAAATATATTTACTGACATGTTTTGAAACTTTTCTCCAAAGCTAGACATCTCTTTATGATGTAAGTAACACTTTCTTGTATAATTACAATGTCTGGAACAAAAGTAAAGAATGTCATTGTAATCCATTTTTTGTTTCACTAGATAAGCACATACAGATATGCAATATTGTTTTACATTTCCACATTTGAATGTTAGCTTAGCAATTAACAGAGGTAAATAAACAAATTAAATCAGACTGTGTGCAATTGGTTGTTCCCTAGTGTAAGGCCAAACCTAAGAAGATACAGTATGTAGGAGAATACATGCAAAGATCTATAGGATGAAAGTGGTCACAATAAACTACACTGGTAGTCATCACAGCACCCTAATTTTTTTTGTTTATTGGTTTATGTGTTATGTGGCCTGCACCCTAAATTGTGTCATAATCTGGCTTTTGTTTTAAAATTTTTATAGTTGTTCCTTGGCCTACTAAAACATTTAAGGTATTGTTTCTGGGAGTTTTAGAGATCAAGAATATAATTGTTACATTTTTTTGTGTTTGAAGTGTTTTTGCTATGTTACAAATGAATTACTTTGTCCCATATCACCATTTTGTGTTTTTTGTTGTCTCTGTTGCTAGGCAGGGTTAACAGTATGTATGCAATGCATGACATCATGGGGTCATAAATATAAAGGCTGGCACTGGACTCTTTCTAGTTTGTCAAAGTTTGTGGATACAACCTAAATATCTAACTGCTTTTCTTCAAAATGAGACTACTGCTTTTTTATTAAAAGTTGAAATGGGATTTGAAAATTGGAGCCTTTAGTTTATTAAATAAGACTCATAATATTTAATTTGTCTGCCTTATTTTAGATAAGATGTAGGTTTTACGTGAATAAACTGTATGACCAGGACTATAGGTATAGCATAGGGGGAAACTAGCATTGCTAGTGTGCATTTAACCAAGAGTTTTCGCAGAAATACTGTACAGTATGTGGAGAAACTTAGCTCAATGATGACATTATACTTTCAGGGTTAGTGAGAAAGTGAAAAGTTTTAGAAGATGGTGTGGGCCAAGTATGAGAACTTTAGAAAAAGGTTCCACTAAATCTGTTACTCTATTGAATTGAAGGGAGTAAAAATGTATTTTAACACAGCACTGAATTCTGAGATGCAAATAGACATGCTAATACAGAGAAATATGCAATTGTACAGCAAATGTTAGGAATAAGTGTTACCTGATATGTTTAACTTCAAATAAGCTAAACAGTGTGTATGTGCCTCTAAGGAAATGTGAAATTGGGGCTTCTGGGGACTTTGTAACTTGTACCTCATAATTAGCTTAAAGTAACTTCAGATTGACAGAAAAGCAAGACAACAGATAAATTCTCAATTGTCTGATTTTTTTTTGCTAATGTCAGTTACTAGAAACAGCCATCAAGCCACGGTATAAAAGATAGCACCTACTGATTTGATGCAGAAGTGTATTTAATGCTGAAGAGAGACGGACATGAGACAGACAACATGCCTGCTTTCAGTTTAGAGGAATGACACAGGTTTTTAATTTGAAAACACAATGCCTGCTATGAAAATGCGAGTTATGAAGATGTGCTAACAACATGCTGTCTAAGGAGGAATGCACAGTATCAGCTAGTAAGTGAAAACTTAAGTGGACCAAGTCTCCCTCATTGTAGTACATGTTTTTAAGGAATGCCTTAGTTGGATTAAGAACATTGGATTCTTTACATTACATAGATATCTTTCTCCTGGTTGTACTGAGGCAAAGCTTACTGTTTCAGACACTGATTTGAATTGTTCAGGTTGTATCTTTTCTTCTACATTGGACTTCTAAGTATTTAAATCCTCAGTTCTCTGCAAATAAACAAAAGTAATGATTGAATTAGCTCTTTCAAATTTAGTGATCAGACCTTGTTGGAGTTTGTCTCTCATGTTTATTCAGGTGCAAGTTGTGCTCATTCTGTTAGAATTGTGGAGCCTTTTCAGTGGTAACGATGAGAAAGGTGAATGTTATAGGCATCCTTTTAGACGCTGCTAAGGTATTGTAAAACTGAGGTCGCCAGCCTCTATTGCTGTGTTTAATTTGTGCAGCCCTTTCAGGGGTTATCTGTTAAGTCCCAGCAGGAACACAGCTCTTGAAGTGGCTATGTTCTTTTGCTAAGGTACATTTTCGAGTTTACAACGCTCACTCCCATAAAAACTTCAAAAAATTGAGACATGAGTGTTTTGGCTTACGCCGTTAGAGTCACACTTACAGACTACATGTGCGAACTAGTTTGGTTGCGCGCAACGGAAGAATACGCAGTAACGCAGCATATGAGTGAGGGAGTTGGCGTACTAGTTTGGTTGCACGCGGCGCAAGTGTTCTGTTTGTGCTGCTTTGTTTGGCGACTTTTTGCCCTTATCATGGCTCCTAAATGAAAGTCAGAGTCTTCAGATGGTAGTGCTTTGAAGAAGAGGAAAGCCATCATGTGACGTGAAATTAGACATTGTAAAGAGATCAGAAGGAATAAAGGTAAGGAATTTTTTTTACACTCATTTTTTGTCATTTTTTCTGTTACTACAGTACAGTATATTTATGTCCTTTTCTTTTTTCTGTGGCTTAGTTGTGTTTTTATGTTCTAGATTATGATTCTGCAAATGTGTTAGGATAGGTAAGTGACTTAGGCTAGGGTGTGTTTCGACTTAAACCAAAATTTGGGTTACATCACTGTTGTAGGAACAGAACTGTGTCGTAACTCGAGGACCCCCTGTATTCTGAAATACTGTAAAGGCCCTTTCAGGGGAAGCACCTGGGGCAGTGATAGGCCCTTGGCCACTGTAAATGGATTCTTGTTTTCTCAGTTTTGAAGCAAAAGTTACCAGTCTTGGCCATATTACACAATCTGACTTCTATGGTTGAGATATGAATGAGTGGATGTAAATCAAAGTTCATAATTTTTGCATTTCTAGTATTAACTTGTCCACCAATGTAAAAAGCACCTTAGAAGTTAAAGTGTCTTTCGTGGCTACATTAACAACCCAATACAAAAGGTATCAGGAGATGAAGCACAGTCTGGCAGTCAAGCCAGGGTCAAAACAAAAAATCAAACTAATCTGTCATCAAGTTTAGAATTTTAAACAAAAATCAAAGATCTTTATGACAAAAATAATCACAAACCAAATGTTATTGTTTTTCCAAACATGGATGAGTTGATTATGTCACATATTTTGCACTCCTGGGTGGTTGTGGGAAAGAGTTCTGTAGCAATTGGTGACGCAATTGCTACAAAATGGCAGGGTTTGTAAAGAAACAAAATTACATTGTCCAATTATGCTAAAAATTTATGCCTTGTTTATACTTACTACATCAAGTGTACACAGAGACCATGATGCAAAGTACACACAATTTTGGCAACCGAAACACCTGTATACATGTGGTAGCCTGTTCACTTTAGCATATATATTTTTTCCTAGTCAGTAGGTAAAAGTGTTTGGTCAGTGTCACATATCTAATAATTTCACAGCAGAAAAAAACAAATTGTTTACATGATTGTTCAGTGAAAGATGACTACGCTCAATGAGACTATGCTAGAGAAAGAAGAATTGTGCCTGTTGACAGTGTCATTACTGGCTTTAATGGAGGAAAAAGGGTAGGTGGAGTGTGAGACCCATTAACCAAAAGCAGTGAAAGGAGGGTGAGTATAATAATGACAAGATACAATGATAACAATGAAGAGATACACTTTTGCGATTTGTTAACCTGTTGCTTTGTATTCAGTTCTTCATTTATCATTCTGGCACCCACTCACATCAAGTCATATTGTCTGAGAGGCTGGTAGTCACTACATATTTTAGCCTCTACAGCTTCACAGAAAAGTGTACCCATGAGCTATAAACTTGGATATTTCACTGTGTCTGCAGTTGTTTCCAAAGTTTATAAAGCCATATTGTAGAAACTGAGCAAGGACTTTGAGGTGTTGCCAAGCAGTGCTGGATGGGAAAACTCCCAAAGGCTTAGGTTATATAGACAGCACACATATTCAAATTAAAGCACCGCTGTTCACAAGGAATGACTTCATTAAATACAAAGGAAATGCAATGAATTACCTAAAATTGTGAAAATATTAGCAGTAAACTGTAAGAGGTTTAAGTTTAAAGTTTATGTTAGCAAAAACAGAAAAGGAAATATCAGAATGTTACAAATGGGCCTTCTTTAGGGAACAACTAATAGGTTACAACTAGTATAATAGTGTATAATGTATAATATATTATAATATAATAGTGTATAATGTTCTGCAGCAATTAAAGTAAACTAAGCCTTGCAAGTCGACACAAACAATTTGCAAAGGTGTCCCAACTTCTGTTGATTTCTTAAAAACCCTCTGTCTGTCTTAAAGCAGAGTTGGTACAGACACAAACCCCCTTCCCAAAAGGCTGTGCTTTGATTTCATTTCTAGTTTATAATTATGCTCATTTCTGTCTTCTGGGGGGGCCTTTCGGTGCAAGCTTGATTAAAAATGGGACAGAACATACTGCACAGCACAGTCAAACCCTTTGTTGGGTGTGTGTGTGTATGTGTGGAGGGTTTATGTGTTTATGGATAGGATTATATTCTGAAAAGCCCACTAGCTGAAACACTTTTTTTTTCTCTCATGTGCTTACAATACAGTAAAGTGAGTGGCGAAATAGGGTGACATTCAAATGTTAAAGATACCTTTAAGTTTAATCTACTTGCTCTTTTAGACACATCTGACCGCAACCTGATTCATCTTATTCCCAGCTACAAGCCTATTATCAGACAGGAAACTGTTACCACCAGAATATAATACAATTCATTTTTTATATAGCCCAAAATCACACAAGAAGTACCACAATGGGCTTTAACAGGCCCAGCCTTTTGACAGCCCTCCAGTCTTGACTCTCTAAGAAAACAAGGAAAAACTTACAAAACAACCCTTGTAGGGAAAAAAATGGAAGAAACCTTGGGAAAGGCAGTACAAAGAGAGATTCCTTTCCAGGCAGGTTGGGTGTGCAGTGGGTGTCAAAAAAAGAGGTTAAATACAATACAATACACAGAACAGAACACAAGTAATCCTGAATACAATAGAATAGTGCAATAGAATATTACAAATACAGAGCAGAATTCAACAGTAGATAATATCACATAATATGATTTGGATTTGTTCAGAGTCCTGAAGACCTCAGCCATCAAGCTGCCTCCCCCTATTGGCCATTCCACAGCTGAGACAGTGCTGGCAAGCCAATCGGATGAAAGGACCCCTCTACACGACGATTCCTGCAATCCTCCATCAGGGATGATTTTTCCTTAGGCAGGCAAAACAACTTGGCAGTAGGGCAGTGGCACCAACTGCCACATTTAAATATCGAGAAGAGAAATAGAATAGGTGAGGGTTAGTAACAAATTGTAACTATCATATTACTTTGATATGTTTTAGAGCTAATGACTAACAACAGAGATGCAGTATGCACAGTTAATCAGCAGCTTTAGTCAGGATATGCTAAACTGAAGTAGTGAGTCTTCAGCTGGGATTTGAAAGCTGAGACTGAAGGGACATCTCTTATAGTAGCAGCAGACCATTCCATAGTGTAGGGGCCCTTTAACTAAAAGCTTGACCTCCCACTGTTATTTTATTAATCCTTGGAATCATAAGCAGACCGGCATCTTGAGATGTTAATGTACGCTCTGGTTTGTAAGTCATGATAAGTTCAGATAAGTAAGTTGGACTTTGGCCATTTAAGACTTTATATGTAAAAAGGAGGATTTTGAAATCTGCCCTAAACTTAACCGGGAGCCAGTGTAAGGATTTAAGAACTGGAGTTATGTGTTCATATTTTCTTGTTCTTGTAATAATTCTTGCAGCAGCATTTTGGAATAATTGTAAGCTGCATAAAGAACAATTTGAACATCCAGTAAACACTAAATTGCTGCAGTCAATCCTACTAGAAATAAATGCATGAATTAATTTTCAGAATCCAGCTTATTTAGAAAACGCCTACATTTTCCAACATTTTTAAGATGGAAGAAACATGATTTAGACAACTTTGTAATGTACGCTTTAAATGACATGCTAGAATCAAAGATAACTCCTAAATTCCGGGCTGATTCAGTAAAATTAATGGTGGTTCCAACTGAGTTGGATGGCAAAATATTGTTGCGATCAGCATCATTCCCTCCAATAATTAACATCTCTGTTTTATTGGTGTTTAAGGACAAGTAGTTCTCATCCATCCACTCCTTTAATTCGCTAACACAACTAATTAAAGACAACGTCAGAGAAACTTCATTTGATCTAAAAGAAAGGTATAACTGGGCATCATTTGCATACGAGTGAAAATTAACATTTTGTTTTCTAATAATAGATCCCAGTGAAAACAGTAAAGATCCCAGTAGTGCGGTTAAATCTAACAACATAGCTACAGTGGAGTTTCCTTCATCAGAGGATATCAGAATGTTGTTTACAACACAAGTTAGTACTGTTTCTGTACTATGACCAATGCGGAAACCAGACTGGAATTTCTCAAATAAATTGTGCTGAGTAAGGTGTGACTTACTTAGGTGTGATTAAAGTGGAAATTTCGGGATTACAGTGGACATTTTGACAAATCTTGACATAGACCTTTTTTTTTTGTTCCGATGGTAGGCAGTGACTCTCCTTTTCACAGTGACTTTTATATCTGATCCCGTCTTTTATATTTCTGCACTGTGAGACTTTCTGAACTTTTGTGTGCCTCCACTACGCCATATCACTCCATCAATTTCCTTTTGTTGTGTATACCACTACTTATGCTAACAAATAGTATGTTTCTTCTTGCCTACATTTCACTGAGCAAGACCTCCATTTCACATTCACTGAAATTCTTCTTTTTCACATGTGCTTTTGCCCTTGTTTTTTAACAAAACACTGAATGGAAGGGGCTATTTATATTGATTTGCATATTCAAATAGGTGAAGTTCTGGGAGGAGTCAAGATGAGGCAGTAGATGCATGCATGTGCATTAAATTCACATTCATTGGGATTTATAAAGGGGAAGAGTGTGGAACTGTGCATACAGTTTTATGCATCTGAAATTCTTTGTGTGTGCGCACATTTCCATTTTTGTCCATATGCCATGTTTTACTGTGAATTCAATGCACAACGTTATACATGAGGCCCCAGGTCATGTCACTTGGATAAATTCTCAGAGGATTCTCCACTTATAGGTATATTGATAATGGGGATGAGACAGATGGAGTCAGATGGAGAATTTTCTTTCTTGATGCAAAGAGAATTGTCTGCATCTTAACATCAGCAAAACCATGGAACTGGTTGGTTATTGACTTTCTCCTCACCAAAGAGCCTCTATGACCATTCACTATTTAAGGAGTGGATGTAGAGTTGGTCCAATCTTACAAGAACTTGAGGATTCACATTAATAACAGGCTGGACAGGTCCCAGAACACATTGGAACGATACAAGAAAGGACAGACCAGGTTCTTTTTTCTTCCTTTAATGTGGGAGGTGAAATCCTTCACATCTATAATTCTGGCAATCATTCATGGCTGAGAGAATGAGGATTGTATTTACAAATAATTTGATAATCTTGTATAACTCTCACACCATTCCCATTTACTGTAAAAAAATGTAAAACCCACAGGTTAAATTCAAGAAAGAACAGTAATTAACATTGATCATTTATATCTTTGTAATCATTTATAACACTCCTAGTGGCAATGATACAATAATGTAATGAAATGCCAAAATAAACAATGCTATAACCAGCTCACAGACAAATATTATCAAATTAGTAAAGTCTTACCTGCTAGACACTGACACTCCAGGACCAGGGTTGCCTACCCCTGGCATACAGGATTTTATATGACTGTATTCTGCCAATGCAAAAGGGAAGACAAAACAACAGTCATAATAATACATTTTCAAAATAATTATGAAATAACAAACTGTTATACCTGGTTACATAGTTGTCTGTTATAAGACAATCAAATGTCTTCTTGCTCAAGATTGCATTTGTATTTGCATACAGGACATGATATGACTGCAATCTGAACAGTGCAAATTGACCAAAAATACAGTCATATGAATAAGTTTGGGAACCCCTCTCAGCCTGCATAATAATTTATTCTACTTTCAACAACAAAGATAACAGTGGTATGTCTTTCATTTCCTAGGAACATCTGAATACTGGGGTGTTTTCTGAACAAAGATTTTTAGTGAAACAGTATTTAGTTGTATGAAATTAAATCAAATGTGAAAAACTGTGCAAAAATATGGGTACCCTTGTAATTTTGCTGATTTGAATGCATGTAACTGCTCAATACTTGCAACACCAAATTAGTTGGATTAGCTTGTTAAGCCTTGAACTTCATAGACAGGAGTGTCCAATCATGAGAAAAGGTATTTAAGGTGGTCAATTACAAATTGTGCTTCCCTTTGACTCTCCTCTGAAGAGTGACAGCATGGGATCCTCAAAGCAACTCTCAATAGATCTGAAAACAAAGATTGTTCAGTATCATGGTTTAGCGGAAGGCTACAAAAAGCTATCTCAGAGGTTTAAACTGTCAGTTTCAACTGTAAGGAATGTAATCAGGAAATGGAAGGCCACAGGCACAGTTGCTGTTAAACCCAGGTCTGGCCAAGAAAAATACAGGGGCGGCATATGCGCAGGATTGTGAGAATGATTACAGACAACCCACAGATCACCTCCAAAGACATGAACTGTGTGGCTAGTTCAGGGACTGGGGCCCTTGTTAAAGTCGAGGGTCAGATGAATTCAACCCATTATCAACAAATTCTTCAGGATAATGTTCAAGCATCAGTCACAAAGTTGAAGTTACGCAGGGGTTGGATATTCCAACAAGATTATGACCCAAAAAAAAGTTCGTAATCTACAAAGGCATTCATGCAGAGGGAGAAGTACAATGTTCTGGAATGGCCATCACAGTCACCTGACTTGAATATCATCGAAAATCTATGGGATGATTTGAAGCAGGCTGTCCATGCTCAGCAGCCATGAAATTTAACTGAACTAGAGAGATTTTGTATGGAAGAATGGTCAAAAATACCTCCATCCAGAATCCAGACACTCATCAAAGGCTATAGAAGGCATCTAGAGGCTGTTATATTTGCAAAAGGAAGCTCAACTAAATATTGATGTAATATCTCTGTTGGGGTGGCCAAATTTATGCACATGTCTAATTTTGTTATGATGCATACTGCATATTTTCTGTTAATCCAATAAACTTAATGTCACTACTGAAATACTACTGTTTCCATAAGGCATGTCATATATTAAAAGGAAGTTGCTACTTTGAAAGCTCAGCCAATGATAAACAAAAAATCCAAAGAATTAAGAGGGGTTCCCAAACTTTTTCATATGACTACATTTCTAAAACAATAACAATAGCAATAATACTAACACTTCTGAACAATGCAAAAGGCACAATAGTGCAGTTCTGCAGTGGAAATAAATATCATTCAGCCAAGTTACAGAGATGTTTTCTTAAAATTCTTGAGTGTCTTCTTTTTTCTGGCTTTGCATTTGGTCTGCCTCATAGAGGATCTAATAAAGTTTCCATTTAACAGCACCCTTGCTGAACAGCTGGATTTTTGACAACATGTCTGCTGCAACTAGTCCATACCTAACATCCTCATTATTTTTGTCTGCTGGATTTTTTCTGTCCTTATCAATTCCCAAATCCTCCCAGATTTTCACATATTTAAATGTGCAAATCAATATAAATAGTCCCTTCTGTTCAGTGTTTGTGCAAAAGACAATGATAAAAGCACAAGGAAAAGAGAAGAATTTCAGCGAATGCAAAGTGGAGGCAAGGAAAAACATAATATTTGTTGCCGTAAGGAATGGTATAAGCAATAAAAGTAAGTTATGGAGTGATACAGCATGGAAGAGACACTTGAAAATTCAGAAAGTTGCACATTGCCCGAAATAAAAAAAGAAGTGGTCAGATATCAAAGCCGATGTGAAAATGCGATTCACAGCCCACCATCTGTTTATTCCTTTTTTAGACAATATTACAAAAACTGACCTCCGTGCCGAGGATACCCGGCACATCTTTGGGCTCTGGCTACACAAACACCTTTACCTCGGAAACTGCTGGGTGACTACTTGGCCATTTGCTGACAGATGCTGTTCTGGAGTCACAAATTGCAGTAGTGAATGCTGTAAAAGATGGGGCCAATGAACTAAGGAATATAAGGGCTGTACTATATATTGACCATAAATTAAACAAAATGGTTAAAAAATTAATGCTGCATCTGATTACCTGTTTTTACATTCTTCTAATTACATTCAAACGAAGTTGTAATGCTGTCCGATTTGACTTATCATTTGGTGGGTCAGGTTTGTCATATCGCATCTCTTCAGGTACGGGTAAGCCGAGACATACTTTCTGTGGACTATAGAGCAGCACATTATTGGAGTGAAAATGCTTTCTATTTACATAAGCAAATTCATTCTCTGAAGGTGCCTTTATAATACAGTGTCAGTGCCAAGCGCCACAACAAATAAATTCTGTGTTCTTTACTTGGTTCTTTGAGGTGACTCACTATGCTTAAAAGGACTGCTTATCTTTTGCTGCACTAGTTGGAAAAAGTACCTGTAACTGTGTGGAGTTACCATTTTTATAGGTTCTCCTGCTATAGATGATTTAA
Organism: Erpetoichthys calabaricus; assembly: GCF_900747795.2. Taxonomy (NCBI): domain Eukaryota; kingdom Metazoa; phylum Chordata; class Cladistia; order Polypteriformes; family Polypteridae; genus Erpetoichthys; species Erpetoichthys calabaricus. Next base: position 61,401,070 of record NC_041400.2, read on the forward strand.
TGCCAGCTCATTCTTTTGGTGATTCATCACTGGCTGATGTAACTTGTCCAGTATAAGCAAATCTTATATATCTGGATGTCAAGCAGATTAAGCTGACATGGTGCAACTCAGTGATATTGTTGAAATACCTGATCGGACAACAAGTTCACATTGAAAGCTCCTGTGGCTAAAAACCTAAGAGTGGACAGAACTTGCAAAGCAGTAGGCACAATTCCTCAAAGTCTGCCTTTGCAAAGCTGGCACCAGTTCAGCACACAGCTCCAAGAGGATAGTTCTTGGAAATCAAAATCAACTTAGAAGCCAGTATTCATCATTTAATTCTTTCATTTGCGATGTCTTCTAACAATGGTAAAGCAGCTATGATAGTTGGAACAGTCTCACTATTCACTATATTGTTACAGCATGATTGCAATTAAGTGAATCATATTTGTAAATGATATGGAATTAATTTCAGTGTATTTGCTAAATCCTGCATCATGGATGCGAATATGAAAGAGTGAGACTACACAGAAACAGTAGCACTGCTTTGACTCTCCAATTTGCAAACCTGAGCAGAAACCTGCATACAAACGGTGTGAGGATGCTGTGAAAATGTGCGTGGCTTTACGCCAAGTTTAGTTTTTATACACGTGTGCGTGAAACGGGTGTTCACATCATTTTTGGATGTATGCATCATTTATACGTGAGGTCACTGGTGTCTAATGCACAGTAATTTGTGTATAGCCTGTTCCTTTATCCTCCACTCCTGGTTATCACTGTACATTATAGCTGCTATGAATAGACCTCAACTAACCATTGCCTTGTCTTTAGTCTTCACACATTCCATTTTGTATGGAAACAAATTAATATGATTTATTTAACTTCTGCTGTTACTTTTACACTTATGTCATACACTTCCACTCATTTTCTTTCACACTGAAATGTTATGATCCGAAACAAAAAAGCCCCTGCTTCAAGCAAACAAAACAGATTGCCACTCTGTGAAGTGGTCAGCTGCTTAAAAACCCAAAAACAAAACTTCCCTGTTCTTCATATTTTTTATTTGAATTGAGGCAATTTCCTATTACAAAAAAATGCATAATCACTTATTGTAAAATTGTATCACTTGTTCCATTTATGACATCATAAGCAGAATAAAAAAGTGTCAGACATCCAATCAAAACAAGGGAAGGAAATCAATAGAAACACTAAAAAAATGTGCCATATACCTCCAGCAAATCCTGTCCATCATAGAGTTTTTTTGTCAATAGCCTTGTTCCTCACATATATCAAGAAATGCAAACAGTTTCATTAAAGAAATACATTGTGGAATGTGAGAAGGTAGTTTTCACTATCCTGTGCAGAATCAATGTGCCCACTGAGTCAGTGTCATTATATCCTGGTGGAAAAGTTCCTAAGTAATAGAAAAAATGCTATTTAACATACCAAACAGGACTCAAAACCAGAATGATACTTATAGAAAAGAAGCATCTGTCTGCTAGTCTGCTCATCCAGCACAGGGCCAGAAGAAGTCAGTGGCATTCCTAGCATAATTAACCTAAAGTCAGTAACCAGACCTGGATAGAACACTACTCTATTGTAGAGCACACTTGTGCACATAAAGGCCAGTTTAGAATCAACAATTAACCTAACATGCATATCTTTGGAATGTTGAAGGAAAACAGTACCCAAAGGGAAATCGTACTTATACCGGACTCTGAAGCAGGAGGATGAAAATAGAAATATCTATATTTTTTCCCATCCAGCCAACTTAGCCAAATATAGATGCTTTACAAAAGAGCTAACCGAGAAGATGGAACACAACAAACAGCCAACAATTTAAAGGAATTGGTTAGCTGTAGACATAAGAGGAACAGGACAGCAGGCATTAAACACTTATTGTGAAAAGCTACTGACTTTGAGGTTTGATTGACATTTTTTCCAGGGAAGGGACAAGGGGAATTGAATTGGATGCAACACCTGCTGCTTACACTCAGCCCATCTCTCCTGGCAGTACTGCAGCAATTTAGCTTTATGTTACATCTGTGTTTGAACTGCAGCGCAGGTGTTATCAGGGGACAAAACTCGTTGATTGTGTTTTATTGCTTAGTGGTATGGTAGCACTCATTGCTACATGGGGGTCTCCAATCCCCCAAATCCCTCGAATGCTGATCATGCGTTAGTTCCTCGTGGTGCTTGATGCTTCGTGAGATACCCCAACCCCCAGGTCATCAAGTGAGTATCTAAGTTTCACAGGGGATACGTTTACAAGATTATTTAGATTTATGAAAGTAAACTGCTCAATTTATATTTCAATTTTATGCATTGAGTTAAAAGCTTAGTTTTTTTCAGTTCAATTTGTTCACCCACGGTACTGTATGTGGATCAATATGTGGTTCAGAAATAAAAAATTGAACTTCTTCAGCTTCAAATGTGACATTATATTGGTTGGGGGTGCAAACATAAATCAAACATTTTCTAGGGGTGTGGGACATATATAAGGTTGGGAATCACTGCTCCTGAAAATTTTATATAATAATGTCAACCCTGAATAATTATCATGATTTGTGGCTGCTGATTTAACAATAACTTCACCTTGTTTGCTATTACTTAATAACTGAACAACAGATTAATAAAAAGTCTTGTAGTCCTCCATGACCCTGAATGAGATTTGTGAGACTTAAAAATATTATGAATACTATATTTATGTTATACTTTTTTCTTTTATTTTATAGAATGCATTATTTTGTACATTAACTTCCAAGAATATGAGTTTATTGGATGTGAAAAGTTTTGTTTTGAAAAATAAACGGAGATTATTATTTTCAGCTTTCGTACAGCTCTCATATTGAAAGGACACTATTTCTTTCAGACAATTTTATGAGGTTAAGATGGTAAGCACCACTTTAATGTGTGAGACCCATGGGGCTTTCTAAAGTAAATTCTGATTTACTATGTGCCATTTTGAAAATGACCACAAATAGATATGAATTGCATACACTGTTTTACAAATACAACAAAAGGCAATTTCATATGTCAGACTAAAATCAGGCTCGAGCATGTGCACCCTTGATGGCTATGTGTGCACTACACTGCCATTAAAACTGTCCAAGTCAAATCATTGTCTGATTGCTGTAGCCTGGTTTCTTACTCAGCAATACCTTAGTAAAATATAATCTTAGTCTTTCTTTACTCACCTCACCTATATTGCATTCCTTTATTTCATATCTACTGAAACCTTCCTGGCTCACATGCTTTCAACCAAATTATGCAGAATGCAGTTGCAGCTGTGGCTTATGGTTTTATTCATCTGAAAAGTCTTTTTATTTTTCACTTTTCACAATGTTTTTTCTGTCACAAGGGACTATAGGAAAAATTATTTAATATATAGCCAGCAATGATTTCAATGATTTTTCTCCATTTGAGCTATCCTCAGCCCTCTGTTAAACTCTTCACAGAGGCTTTTCTTTGGGGCTGTGGGAGGCAATGAAAGCCTATTTTAATATATTTCAACGATTTTGATTATCTTCTGTGGCTGTAATGAAATTTCATAGATACCTCATTGCTTTCTGTCAGTCATCGATTTCTAGCTGTATATGTTCAAGTACAGAAAATGCAATTGATGACGCAATTTCATTTTTTTTTTCTTCTACGAATTGCAGATGCTTGGCATCTACGATAAATTTGCAGCTCTTTCACACTGTGCCTTTCAAGGATTCAGTATTAATATGCCTTATCTCCAGTAATCCTGAAGTATGAAAGTAGTATCTAAGCTTATATACTCAAGAGCATACATATTATTAGTTGGACACCTGGAAAGGTTATTATGCATTTGATATAACGATGACAGCTTCTGTTATGTCATTGTTTCTCTGCCAGATACAGAAAACAAGATATTTTACTTTCCAGAAGACCTAACTGCAGTGTAGTTTTTATGGTGAATACTGGGTCCAATACTGATCCATCACAGGTATAATCAGCACTCATGTTAACCAATTACTTCAGATTCTTTTTTTAGCATCCTATCCTTTGTGGATGCAATTGTTATTACTTTTAAGTTTTTACATTAAAAGTCATTATACTGGTCTGGAGCAAGTCTTACTCTGTAACTGACAAGTGTATAGACAGAACCCAGAGGTCTTTTGTAAATTAAAAAGAGGGTGGGGAAAGGAGGTGAGTTGTCATTGCTGATTCAGTACTGACAAACAGAGCTGGTGAATGGCAAAAATATTAAATAAGAAATATAAGAATACACAAAGCCCATGCAACTCATTAGCTTAACACATTTTCTCTCTGCCTTAAGCATCATTTGTGGACTTTGCTGCTTTTAGTGCTGGTAATTGTGGACAGGGATTCATCTATTTCTCTTGTGCTTTTTAATGTTTGTAATGAACACATTCGCATTAACATGATTTTTGCAAATCTACAGTTAAATTCACGGACAGCAAAGCTATAGAGATTGAAAGCATCCTATCAGATGTGCATTAGTAGGCTTACATCTGAAAAACCATTGAGATTTTTTGTTTATTTTGAAAATTTGTAACCTTTATGCAAAATATGTGATGTGCAAGTAACAGTGATGCAGTGCAAAATGAGGCACATTTGGGGGCTTCATGGAGGGCTTCCCTCCACCACTTATTGCTTTGACGTGGTACAGTATATGGTGCAGCACATTAGGAAGGCAGCTATGAAGAGTAATGTGGAGTGAAATGCTGCATAACTGGGAGTTCACATTGGACCCACCCTACCTTATTCCTTCAAAGTGATTGCAGCTTCATGGGGGAATTAATTCCTTTAAAATGGTGCATTGCACTGCACATCAGGCAGGCTATGAAGAGTGGTGTGGTGCGGAGTGTGGCGCTCCATAACTCCATTTGTACATTGGGGCCAATGCTTGTTTGCAACCAATCAGCACGATGCATTGCCAGAGCCTCACCCACAATAGTTTTTGGTTTAACACTAGAATTACCAAAGCCTACGAAAAAACTCATATATCCGGCCCACCTTAAATCCCTTCACACCTCTCCGTCAGCGTCTTTTGTCTTGTAAATGTGTCGATCAAGACAAGCAGCAAGCAGCCTGCTATTCCATCCCCCCACTGCCACAGAAAGGGCAATAAGTTCTCCCAGTTCATGCCTTGATTATCTGTGAGTGAAGTGTTGGAGTTTTAGAAGGGAAATAATAGATCATTATTTGGAATACATACATTTCATGTGTGCTCCATGTCTACAACAATCTATGTAAACACATCGTTAAAACAGAAACGTTTTTCATGTTTTAGTAATAAATGACAAAATGTACACATGAGCTGTATAATGTGTGAAGGCACATTCCCTGGAGTAGGAGCTTTAAAAAGTAGTGGAAACTACAAATATAAAAGGTGAGTTTGGTGAGTTTCTAAAAAGTCCCTGGTTCCTGAAGAAAGTTCCTGTACTTGGAAATTGTCTAATGGAATGCTGGTGCATGGTCTGTCATTTTCATTACTTGACAAAATACAGCAATATTTATTTAAAAGTTAAGTGAAATGAAAGCCTTGAAACCACTCTCATCTTAGGCTATGAGCTGCCTAAACTAAAACAGCAATAGCTCATGTTTAGAACCAAATAATAACATGGAAAGAACACACACTGTACAACATGAGCTTCATGCTGCACATTCCGTAGCAGTGCTAACTACAAAGTAGGCAGTTGTTTGCTGTTCAATGCAGGCCACTGAACAATTGAAAAATTTATTTTCTACATACCTGTTGTTTTTGTACCAAGATTATGTGCTTCTTTGAAACAAATGGTGCATCATATTGCTGGCTTCTTCAAATTTAATGGTGTCCTCCTCAGCAATGTGGGAAAATCAAGATGTAGCATAATAACTTGTAGACAATGCCTTCTGATATAATTTTTTTTTCTTACTTTTCTGGACTTTTTGTAGCTATTTGCTGGCATGTGCTGAATGGCCTCGACTGGGAAAAGATCAAACCACAAGTACAGACAGTCACCTTCAAGGCCTACTGCAAAACTTGAAAGTTCATGTTGAACATGCGCTCAGGCACCCAGTGCAGGGCCAGTTGTTTCAGCACCTCAGTCAGAAATAGACTTGAAGCACCCAGCATTAGGACAATTACACATATTATAAGAAGTAATATTATTACAGATAAGTGATTACATGCATCCTATGATAAAAAATAGAAAAAAAATGTCTAAGACAAAGCTAAGGGTTGTTATAAACATTTTAATAATAACAAATTACTGAGTGAACTTGTTTTCTACATCATCTGCCCCATTGGCACTTAATGTAGAAATGTCAGTTTGTATTTGTTTTTATTACTTCCATTAGGTTTGGTGATAGAAACATTGTACATTCATGTTATCTTACATATTGTAGATAATGTATAGTTATACGCATGCACACACAGGTTTACATATACAGTGGAACCTCGGTTTGCGAGCATAATTCGTTCCGGAAATGTGCTTGCAGTCCAAAGCACTCGTATGTCAATGTGAATTTCCCCATAAGAAATAATGGAAACACAGATGATTCATTCTACAACCCAAAACTATTCATATAAAAATGATTAATACAAAATATAAAGTAAAAATACATAAAACAAATTAACCTGCTCTTTACCTTTGAAAAGAATCATGGCTGGTGTGAGTGAGTTTCTAAACTCCACCCAACGGGACGACATGCAGAAGAGCGTCCCAAAGCAATCGCAGTCTCCCAGCGCTGTAGCAGTTCGCCGTAAAAGCGAATCCGAAAAGATCGCAGACATGCTATAAGCGCCTGCCATCGATGGGTGATACAAGGAACAAGGGACATTATAAATGCGCAGGGCACAGTACTAGTTGGCCACGACCCTGCCTGACTGCTGTGTCTGTGTATAGGAGAGTGGCAGATCCCGCTACAATAAATAAACTGCGCTGTTGCTGTTTCAAGCTGAATAAAGCTGGCGTTGCTAAAGTACTTAGACTCAGCTTCGTGTTTTGGGGTGCAAGACGGGGACACGCATGCACACACACACACACACACACACATACACACACACAGTCACAATGCTGTAGTAAACAGTATACACTCGTACGGATGTTGACTATATAAGTGAGGCACACCGACTCAGACGGAGAATAGGAGATGATTGCCCACAAAGCTCAGTTGTGATCACATGACGCTCAGCAGACAAAGCGTATACAGACTACTCGTATTGCAAGACCTTGCTCGTTTATTAAGTCAAAATTTATTAAAAATTTTAGCTCATCTTGCAAAAGACTCATAAACCAAGTTACTCGCAAACCGAGGTTCCTCTGTAATGTCAAACACTACTATTACAAAAACGCAGCAGAATATTTAAACTGAGGCCTCTATATTGAAGAAGAAAGAAAGAACACTTGGGGGACAAAAGAGGCTTAAAGGTTGGTAATATTTGAGGTCATAGTGTGTCCGTGGTATCCCCAAGAAGAATACTATTTATAGGATACTATTTCATGTTTAGTTTGACTTTTGCTTGTGCTTTCTATCTGTTCTCCATTCTGTTTGTAACATCTTTGTACTACAGGCTGAGTCTAGACTGTTTAATATTGGACCTGATTAGGAACTGGGAGCTTCAACATCACTGTTACAAAAAAAATAATTTAGGTATATTCTTTTATGTTTTTAACGTGCCAAACAGGAGTGGTGAAGAATTTATACATTTTTGTTTTTAATGTATTTTTTTAATTGTATTAAAAGTAATCATTTTAGTCTTTCAACTTTTTCCCAAAAATAATATAGGGGAACAAATCAAGGAGGTGAGGGGAGCAAAAATGTACCTTTGTGGCATCATTTAACACACCAGCCCTACATACTGTATGGGACCTAGGTGCCAACAACAACAATGCCAACAACAATTAAAATGTAAAAAATACAAGTGATTTTGAGTTCTGTTATTAATTCAGCTAGTATAGTGTGATTTTACGCCTTCCTGTACCATGAAACGATTTGTATAAGGAACCAATGCTCAGCCAGTGTTGTGATCTACCTCTAAAGAGAGGGTAAGACCATTATAAATATATTTCCTGAACACTAAGAACCAACTAAATAGGTTCAATATAATTTCTTAAATACCGGGTGTCCCAAAAATGTATACACACTTTGAATGATCATAAAGAAAAGGTTTATTAATATACATCTAAGTTTTAGAATTCAAATTAAAGAAGGCAAATGTAGAATCAGTAATCACAAGTGTTCCAACTACTGGTTGCTCTGGTTCAGGCACATGTGCTCATTTTTAACATCCTTTTCCCAATATACCCAGCATCTCTCCTCTGCACATGTCCAAACCAATGCATGAGCAGAGGAGAGATGCTGGGTATATTGAGAAAAGAATGTTAAAGATAGAGGTGCCAGGCAAGAGGAAAAGAGGAAGTCCTAAGAGAAGGTTTATGGATGAGATGAGAGAGGACATGCAGGTGATGGGTGTGACAGAGCAAGCTGTAGATGACAGGAAAATATGGAACAAGATGATCTGCTGTGGCAAACCCTAACAGGAGCAGCCGAAAAAAGAAGAACATCAGCAGTGCATGGACCAAAGCAGCCATTAGTTGGAACACTTGTGACTACTACTACTACCTTCAGGCAGACGTTTCAGATACAGTATATAAAGACTAAGACAAATAGACTGAGAAACAGTTTCTATCCTTCAGCCATCACCATGCTGAATGTTGCTAAGTGGTCAATCTGACCAAGTGCACCTTCATGTTTACAATACATTACACTCTCATGTTTACAATACAGCTCTAAGTCAACATTGGCTATGGGACAAGTGCAATATGACATATGTATGATTGGATAATTTTAGTTTTAACTTGAGTAATTGTGTTTTGTTTTTATTTAATTTTTGCATTGGGAAATTGCATCTTAATTTCATTGTACAATGTCTCATTGCTACAATGACAATAAAGATTTTGATTTGATTTGATTGATTTGATACCATTGGAGACTATTGGCTGCTCTGGTCCAGACACTGCTGATAACACAGACCAATCTCTTGTGTTAACAAGTCTTTTAATTTGGTATTTGGGTGCATTCTCTTTCATTTACTGTTTTCTGTTGATCATTTGTTGCAGTTTTGTGAGATAAGCCTTATCTTTGTTATGACCCCATTAAAAAATCCTTTGCCATGGGGTCTGGTAAACTTGAGAGCTACTGGTTTGGCAGATTTTTGTCAAACAGCCTTCACATCATAATGGTAGTGAGGAGATGCTGCATCCTGCTGGAAATAAAACTGGTTCTCATCCCCAAACTCCTCTTGAATGGAATGATGAATTCCTGCATTAAGTTCAAATAAATTGCACCAGTTGCAGTGTTGTCTTACTAAACATTGTGTTTATAATCATTTAAAGTGTGCACACATTTTTTGGGAAACCCTGTATTAGCAAATATTAAGAATAATGTTTCTTAAATAATTCCATCTCATTTTCTCAAACTGGTGAAGGTCACTACTTTCTTAAATAATACATTTACCAATTAGAAGTAATACAAATCTAAGATTTATTGAGTAAAACAATTAACCAAACAATAATAAAAATAAGTACCTCGTGAAATAAAAAACAATAGTTAAAAAACAGAAATTCCAAACTAATTACTTACAATTGGATATATTGTATCAGAATCCTTAAAATTGCCCAAAGTATCAAAGGCCTAAACATAAATTCTCCAGAAAAACATCATAACTGTTAACACAATATGTAAATATATAGAAAGAAATACGGATTAATAGCAAGCTAAGGTCCAAAAATAGACAAAATAATCAAAAGGTGCTTATACAAAAACTTCTAATAGACAAACCTCATAAAAATGATTACAAAGAGGTATTTGGGAGATAAGGAAAAAACATTTTTATTGTAAAATGGGAAATCAAGCCAAAAAGTCCATGCCAAGACATACTGTTGTGGCAACTTAGTCCTCTCAAGTGATTGCATCACCTGAAAATCGTTTATAATTAAATTTTAAAGACAGAAAATAAGACTTAAAAAGTGGTATGAATAAAAATAAAGGACAAAATGCAACCCAAACATAAGCAATGGAGTTGAAAAAAAAATAACCTAAACTAAAGTGAAGGCAGAACTGGGGTCATAACAGCTGGAGCAAATAATGTTTACAGCTTTATAAACCATTTAAGCCAATGTCACATTACATCACTTTTAGTGACTAGGCATGTCAGACTTTCCAACTGCAATTTCTGATCTCGTTTTCAGACCATATCAATTTCCCCAACTGGAAATTGTTGGGCATGTCAAAGTTAGCAACTGTTTGCACAACTTCCAGCACAATCATGCTTGCCAATATCGTGCTGCCTGATGGAGCCAGTGTTCTACAAGGGATAACATGTATCAGCCACAATCTCAAGCCCTTTTTTTCGTATTTTTCATTCTGTCATGGTATGTAAAAATGAGACATCAGATAGACGAGCCACTCTTTCTGTTTGCAAGGTCGAAAACAACCACGTTCCTTGTTCCTCGTGGCTGCATTTTATGTATTATAATTTGGATGAAAATTCTTGGGCTGTCAACTCTCATGCACACAGACCCACCCTTATGATTAACGACAAAATCAAACCTGTTTTATTTTGTCAGAACAAGTCATTGATTAGATGGAAGGAAACACTGAGTATGTCACATAATGTGATTGGCCTCTACAGCAGCCTTTTGTCGACTACCTCAGACTCTCTAAAATTATGTAAAATAAGGCTACAACTGAAAATTGCTGAAAAAAACCATCAGTTTGACATGACCTTTAGGTGATAAACAAAAATATTTTTTTTCTCTGTTGAGTTTTGGACCATGGATTTTCATTAGAATGGTACGTTAAATAACTCGGAAACATTACTTATGATCCAAAATGATGGTAATGAATCTTAACATACGGTAATTGATCATCAAGGGAGCAAGTTTAATTCAGAATTGAGACATTCAAAAATGCATTTGACAATAAAATCAGAGCATCTTATTGAATACTGGTCTGAGGAGTAAAAGGACAGAAACAACTATTTAACTCAAGCAGCATTCATTGGAGTTTTTGTGCCATTTTTTCTGTCCTCTTTGGCAACCTCACTATAGCAGATGTGAAACCAAATCTACAAAAAACAACTTAATCAGTTACTTTTAAATCTGTATAGTGTAAGTGTGTATTGATTTATTCTTAACTATTTACTATTTAGGCATGTCTTTTATTAATTCCTTTTCTTATTTATTTTTAATTTGTTTTGTTTTCTTAGAAGTTATTTTTTGATTAATTATAAAGCACCTTGAGCTACATCCTTTGTACAAAACCATGTTATAGAAATAAAAATCTTGTTTTTGTGGCCACCACATCTTGCCTGAAAGAGAAAAATACAACATCTACCTAGGTCAGCTGCACATATCAAACAATGGGCATCCTTTCATTCCTAACACATTACCCAGTCCTTATTTGTGTTTTCAAAGTGTTTCTTTAATTTATTTGAGCATATATATATATATATATATGTGTGTGTGTGTGTGTGTGTGGAAAAGTACCACTGAATCTTCTTCATTTTGGCAGTAACAGAGAGAAAGATTAAAAAGAGGATAGGTGTTTCAAAATCCTTAGCAAGCCCAATCACTATTCTGAACAATAGGAAGCTAAAGAGCAAAGCTCAAGAGCTAATTTCTTCCCCTGACTATAACACAATTATCATGGGCAACTGCCTACTTTAACTAGGTACTAAATTTGAGTTAAAACATTGTAGTCCTGAAAAAAACAGCATCCTTGAATAAAGAATAAAGGAGGACTAAACAACAGAATATGATGGCAAATATGAAGCAAAGATTTCTAAATTTTAATTAATTAAAAAAAAAAAGAGAACAGAGCGACAGTGCCTCCAGGTCTGCTTTTATGTGTCCCAAAGTAGACACCCTTGAAAACATGAAATAGTGGCTATCATCAGTACATAGAAACAATGGAAGATAGCTAGCAAATACTCCTAAAAAATAAAAAAATGCACAAACATTGCAAAAACATTAGCAGTCAACTCTAGGCCCTCACATCCTCTAGTAACTTGTTCTGTAAATCCTACTTAGTCAGGATAAAGTCATGATAAAGAAAAAAATAAAAATCTTCTCTAAGAAATAGATAAATAGAAATTTATTAGGGTTAGGTTTAGGGTAGGGGATTCCCGCATTACTGCATGTACTGGCTCACTACTCTCTTACTTAAAAATATAATTAATTTTAGTTTCTACAACAATTATCTGGAAAAAAATAAAAATAATACAGACCCTAACAAAATTCTATAAACACTAATATATAATAAAAGTAAAATTCTATAAAAATAAAAAAAAGTACCCTATTCTAAAAACCCATCAATAAATAATACCTAATTAAAATATCAGACACCTATATTGGACTATCTTTCATTGAGTCCATTCGGATGAAATGTTCAAGAGTATTGATCCAATCACTCTCCCTCTTAAGACACCTAGTCAGATTCCAGTCTGCTTTCTGTTCCAATCTGAACATAATTGGTAAATGTATATTATTTGAAAAATGTTGATAAAGTACTCTGTGTTTATTTTGATTTTGAATGAACCTTAAATGTTGCACAAATCTTTCCCCAATTGTATTTTTCGTCTGCCCTATATACATTTTCCCACAGTTTGCACATTGAATCGCATAAATACAGTTTTTAGTTGTTAGTTGAAAAGTTTGAAAAATCAGTGATTCTGTTCTTGTAAATGTATTTTTGATCATTTTTTTATGTTTAAAGGGAACCACCCAAGCCCTACTATTTAGTTTTTTCTTTTTGTTATTACAGGAAGCATGTACCAAAAGGTCCTTTAAATTTAAATTCCTCCTGTATGCTATAATTAAATCGATAGTCCTGCAAGGGTGGAAAATTTCGCTGATAATTTGTAAATATGCTAAATCTGAAAATGTGCAAACTATTGGAAATTTAGACTGTCGTCTTTCTATGGTTGATGATCCGATCAATGAAATTAAATTAGGAGAAATGACATTATTCAAATTCTGATTGGGATCCAAAGACCCTGAACCATTTAGAAAACTGGAATTAAGATTAAACTGAATTTGTAAGGAATTGTTCAAATCCGGATTAGACCCAGAAACAAAATTCCCTTCCCCTTGAATTCTAGGAAAATCATTCGAATTGAACTGGGCAGTTCCTTCAGACAATACGTTAAATTCCGGATTGGGAAAAAAAGAATTATTAGATTGAAGATTAGGAAAAGAAAAACTATTGCTTGTAAGAAAAACGCAATTTGGATCACAGTTATTAAGATTAGGGTTAGAGTTGTTAAATTCAGAGTTAGAAAAAGGAGGTTTATTAAGGTTAGGGTTAAAAAACATTTATTAGATTCAAGATTAGAAAAAAGATTTATTAAGCTTAGGGCGGGAGAAAGGAGAATTGTTAAGGTTAGGGTTGAGATCGGAAAGATTGTACATCCTATGTTCTACTAAATTGGAAAGAGGAGATTTATTAAGATTAGGGCTGAAAAAAGGAAAATTATTAAGTTTAGGGTTGAGATAGGAAAGATTGTATGTCCTATGATCTACTAAATTAGAATCCCCTCCTAATTGAAAATGTAAATTACTGAAATTAGCGTTAGACCTGAAAAATTTATTAAGTTTGGAGCCAGAATAGAGAGAATAAAATACCAATTCGGAAAGAGACTTAGAGTAGAACCACCCCTCCTTCCAGTGTATACAGATAGGATTAGATATCAAAAAGCAATTCGAAGAAACTTCCCAATTCAAGTCCAAACTACTAAATGTCGGATGGTCCAAATTTGGCGCCTTTTTAAATCCTGATGTTAATAACGACCAAACATTCTCGTTGGGACAACCCATATAATCAAAGGAAAATTCTAAATTAAAAATAGATCATCTAAACTTGATAGTTTTAATTTGATTTGGCCTTATTGCCACTGTTCCGATTTTCTTAAAATCTTCCCCTCTAATATACAAGAATTTAAAAGTTTTAATGAGACTCACATCCCAAACCAGTATGGAAACATCAAAGAAATGAATAGGAAAAAGAGAAAATTTCATATAAAAATCAAATAACCGAACCTTAATATGTTTCTTACATTATGAGGTAATCCAAGAGGATAAAGAGCTGAAGGGAGAAATTATAATAGAGCTAAAGATGGTCTGTAACCCAATTTGTGGAGAAGAATCTAATAATTCCGGGCATACATTTCAAGAATCGTATAAAGAAAAGTTGGAAAAATCTAACTGGGTCTCAGTTGATGGCAATTGTGGTACCCCTGTCTCTTTATTCACAACATATCTATCCATATTCAGATATCTGGTGTAGCTAAGTGCTACTTCATCTTGGATTGTTCTCAAAAAACGTCTGGTGTATCCTCTCTTTCTCAAGGCCTGAAACAGAACATGAATTGCTTTCCCTCAAGAAAGTATTAATTCTATAAAACCGAATCGATTGTGATTTAATAATACCACAAAAGGAATGTTTCGGATAATAACTCGACGCATGTAATAACGCATGAGTATCCGTTGGTTTAAAATAGATTTTAGAAGTGAAGGATTTACCCGTCAGAGTTATTTGAAAACCAATCTGAGCATCTAAAAAGGAAACACTCTCAAAACTAGTCGTGGCTTGTAATTTAATTGTATTATGATGAGAATTTAATATATTCAAAAATTTATCAAAATGTTCCTTCGAATGAGTCCATACCCCAAATATATCATCCAGAAAACGAAAATACAGATAAGGCAAACGACTACATTTTGCAAACGCCTGTTGTTCCCAATCCGCCATATAAATGTTCGCGTAAGCAGGAGCGAAACATTTTCCCATAGCCGTACCGTGTATCTGTAAGAAAAACTCCCCGTTAAATTCAAAATCATTATGGGTCAGACTGATCTCCAATAAATCTAATATATGTGGGTCTGGCCTACCTGGTTCTGGATATTTTTGAAAAATAGTTTCTACTGCCAATAAACCTAATTGAATATCTATATTAGTATATAAGGATTCTACATCCATTGTAAAAAGAAAGGCATGGGAAGGTACTTGATATTTTTTAATAATTTGTAAAAAATGAAACGTATCTTTAATATAACTGTTATGCTTTTGGGATAGTGGATTTAAAAAATGGTCTATATATTCAGAAATCCTGTATGATTCCGATGAACAATTGGAAACAATGGGTCTGCCTGCTGGTACCTGGAATGGTACTGTCCATGTTTCTGGTGATTTATGAATTTTAGATAGTAAATAAAATTTGCGGATTGAGGGATCTATTGGTCCTGAGAAATATTTCTTCTGTTTCACTGTGATATAATTTTGTTCTACCAGTCTAAGTAATATCATTTCTATTTTTTGTTTAGTTATTTCCTGAATTGATTGTTTTAATGGCAAATAATGTTGCTGATTATTTAATTGACGTGAAGCCTCCAATAAATATTGTTCCCTATCCATAATGACCGTCATTGATCCCTTGTCTGCTGATTTAATTATAATATCAAGACGTTTTCTTAAATCGTTTAATGCTTTTCTCTCAAACTCGGTTAAATTATCCTTCCTATTATTCTGTTGTGTCATATGATCCAAATTCTGCCAATCCTTTTTAATTAAGTCCAAATTTGGATCACTAATAAATTTATTTTTTGGTACCCAAATTGATGGTTCTTTAAATGGGGGAGGAGTTTATGTGGGTTCATAATCGAAATAATCTAATATTTTTAATTTCCGATGATATTGGTGTACATTACTACGTAATAACTCGTTATCTATTTCAAGCGGCATAGGTATAAATGTCAGTCCTTTCTGAAGTAAAGATATCTCTGATTGAGTCAATCGAAATTTTCTAGAAAGGTTATATTTTCATCGTGAGCCAATACCATATCGCTTAGGTTATCAAACAGTTTAAAGACTCTTGCCACCAATCTGAAACTAGTCTAGCGGTTTCTGGTGTCCAATGTATTTGATCCGAACACACCTGTAAAATCTGAGGATCCGGTGCTTCTAAATAAGTAAAAAACGTATTGATTACATTCTTTACGTCTACTATCTCGTTCACAATAGATAGGTCTTGATCATTACTATAAGGAATTTTTAATATATAAACCTTTGGCTTTGGAAACTTTTTCCTAGCCTCATTAATTAAAACGGAGTAATACTGTTTAATAGAGGAATCCTTAAGTCCCCGATTATTAATCCCAACTGAAAAAACCACTGTCTTAACCTGTTGTTGTCTCGTTAATTTCTTAATAATTGCTGCAATATGTTGAATTTTGGCTCCCGGGTAACTATCAATTTGTATTTGATTATTAAGAAAGTCCTCAGTCCTAGCCAAATTTGAATCCCCAATGAACAAATGTTCTTTTTTAGCGGCAATTGACCACTTATCTTTAGCTATCCCCCATGTACATTTGGTTTAAATACTACCTGTAATTGCTCGATGTTACGTTGGAGTAAAGTAGCCGAGGGGGCTAGATGAGAACCTAAGGAAAGAGGAGGATCAGAATCGGACTGAAGATCACATAAAATGTTTTCATTCACTTCGTCCTCCATTATCCCTTCCTCCTGCCTATTTGGAAAAATAAGGGGCGTTACTTCCATCTGAGAACTTTGGGTAGGATTAATAATTGTAGCACTTAAATCTGAAACAATTTAAAACGTCATTATTATCGTGAAGTTCTATTGTATCTGTCCCTACTCTAAGACTTTCCACACTTACCAAGTGAGACTCTTCGTTCGTCAACTTCACATCCTGCATCAGACCAAGAGAGTCCACATCAGACATAGAACCCTGCTGTGTCTGTATTATATTTTTCTCCTCTAATAACTCCCTCCTTCGAGGTACACGTTGAGCCATTGGTTTCCCCAAGGTTTGGAGAAATGTGGCTAAGGAAGTGGTAACCTGATCTTGGGGATCTATAGAGGTTAGGTTGAGAGTAGGGGACTGCCAGCCTTGCTGACAGACACTGGGTCACTAACCCATGCATTATACCAATTAATTTTAACTTATTTCATTGTCCCAATGGCATACGAATATTATTTTATTTTTCATTTAGTCCCCCCGGATATTTTGTTTCTAAAAACTCAATCCATTCATTTTCTTTTTTAAGACGTAACGTTTTTGTCCAATATAATTGATGTTCAATGGGATACATAATTGGACTATGATCCGGTTGTGCAAAATGTGCATACAGAATTGTTTCTTTTTGTTGATTTTGCATTAAACGCAGATGTTGAATAAATCTAGCCTTAACTATATTCTTCGTTTTTCCAATATATAAAAGACTACATTGTTTACATTGTATCGCATAAATACAATTCTTTGACGTTAGGGTCAAATCCTGCCAAATAGGTTTTTCTTTCCCCGACCTTGGGTTCCCTATAATTTTTTTCACTTTATGCGGAATTTGCCACGTGCATTTGTTGCGCTTCCTAATCATACATGATGCCCGTACTATGTAATCTTTCAAATTTTGGTTTTTCCGAAAAGCAGCCACTATCTTGCACTTTTCCAAATCCGCATCCCCACCTTGCATTTGTTCAAAATCCCTATCACTTCACAAGCCTTCGTTGAATATGTTAGCACTACTGGAATTATTTGTCCATCATTCCGTCCTAACTCCTGCCTCTCCCCTCCAACCTGTACCCTCTGCTCATATTGCTTGCCCCATTGCTCAAAGTATTGTCCTATTAGCATATTTATCTGTCTCTCAATCTGTTCCTGTCATGTCTAAAAAATCCAACTCTCCACTCAAATCATCCCGTTTCCACCATCCGTTTCCGCTCATCATCCTTTTCAACAACTTCATCTGTACTTTCTGTTTTAATCCATATACCTCCCAATCCTTAAACCTTATCCACATTTGGACACCTCCTTCTTCCCATGTCCTTATTTCCCTTCCTAATATCCACAAAGTCCCACTCTCCTGATAAATATCCTCTCCCTCTTTATTTGGGACCCTGCCCTCATTAGCTTTCCTTCCTAACCCCTGTCGACAAAGTTTCAAAGATGGATTTAAAGGGGACACCCCCATAATAGGACTTATCCAAAAACGCAAGTCACTTATACTCCCCTCCTCGGGGTCCCACCATCTTTCCAAATGCTCTAACCTTCTCCAAAAACGCAAATCACTTATACTCCCCTCCTCGGGGTCCCACCATCTTTCCAAATGTTCTAACCTTTGCAGAGGGATAACATTGGGGTTTGTATTCCCTTTCTCCCCTTCTGAGGTCCTCCCAGGGTATCCAACATTAACATCAAGGACCCCCTTACTGTTATGGTCCCCTTGTTGTCCTCCCTCCTAGGCCTTAAGATTAGAATTTTGGAAGGGGTCCTTTGATCTATTTACCCCATTATTTTTAAAAAAAGGGAATTTCCCATTAACATCAGGGCCTTTTTTGCTATTATAGTTCCCCCCATCTGTCAACTGCCCTCCCCAATGGGCCTTAAGGTTAGGATTTGGAAATGGGCCAGCCGATCGATTTTGTGGATATAGATCGAACATTCTCCATTTTGGATACATATCCCCACCCTTCTGTGCTTCCTTCCATCCTATCCTTATTCCCTTTTCTTTCTCCCCACACTGTATTGGTAAACACCATTGTTGTGGTGGCTCAAACTCCCCCTTCATTATTCTCCCTCCTTGTGCCAAATGTGTGGGATTGCTTTCCTCCATGCTTTGTATCCATCTATTCAACCCCAATCCCGATATTCTCCCATCAATTAATTTTACCTCTGACGTATACAACGTATACACCACCTCTGCTGATTCAAAATTCCGTTTTTATTATATACTAGCAAAATACCCGCGCTTCGCAGCGGAGAAGTAGTGTGTTAAAGAGGTAATGTAAACATATATATACATAAACATATATACTTATATATTCATATCTACATATACACATATCTACATATATACATATATATATATACATATACACATCCACATATATATATATACGTATATCAACATATAGCAAAATACCCGTGCTTCGCAGCGGAGAAGTAGTGTGTTAAAGAGGATATGTAAACATATATATATATACATAAACATATATACATATATATACATATCTACATATACACATATCTACATATACATATACAGTAATCCCTCGCTATATCGCGCTTCGCCTTTCGCGGCTTCACTCCATAGCGGATTTTATATGTAAGCATATTTAAATATATATCGCGGATTTTTTGCTGGTTCGCGGATTTCTGCGGACAATGGGTCTTTTAGTTTCTGGTACATGCTTCCTCAGTTGGTTTGCCCAGTTGATTTCATACAAGGGACGCTATTGGCAGATGGCTGAGAAGCTACCCAACTTACTTTTCTCTCTCTCTCTCTTGCGCTGACTTTCTCTGATCCTGACGTAGGGGGATTGAGCAGGGGGGCTGTTCGCACACCTAGACTATACGGACGCTCGTCTAAAAATGCTGAAAGATTATCTTCACGTTGCTACCTTCTGTGCAGCTGCTTCCTGAAGCGAAATGCTGCACGGTGCTTCGCATACTTAAAAGCTCGAAGGGCACGTATTGATTTTTGATTGAAAAACAAACTCTGTCTCTCTCTCTCTCTCTCTGCTCCTGACGGAGGGGGTGTGAGCTGCTGCCTTTAACAGCTTTGTGCCGCGGTGCTTCGCATACTTAAAAGCCAAACAGCCCTATTGATTTGTTTGCTTTCCTGTCTCTTTCTGACAGGCTTTGCTCCTGACGCGCACTCCTTTGAAGAAGATATGTTTGCATTCTTTTAATTGTGAGACGGAACTGTCATCTCTGTCTTGTCATGGAGCACAGTTTAAACTTTTGAAAAAGAGACAAATGTTTGTTTGCAGTGTTTGAATAACGTTCCTGTCTCTCTACAACCTCCTGTGTTTCTGTGCAAATCTGTGACCCAAGCATGACAATATAAAAATAACCATATAAACATATGGTTTCTACTTCGCGGATTTTCTTATTTCGCGGGTGGCTCTGGAACGCAACCCCCGCGATGGAGGAGGGATTACTGTATATACATATACACATCCACATATACATATATATATATATATATATATATATACACATACAAATTTACATATCTACATATATATATATATATATACATATAAATATAGACATACATATATACATACATACATACATTTTCATATATATATATATATATATATATATATATATATATATATATATATACTGTATATATACATATCTACTTATTGGCTCCTGTATTTAGGATATAGCGGGTTGGATAATGGATGGATGGACATTTGTATGCATAGCCCTATTTGCCCGTTTTCGTTTTTTTTCTTTCTTCAGTAATATTTCAGCAAACCTGGAGCTTGTCAGTTCAAATCTTGGTACTGACACCACTGTGTGACCCTGAGGAAGTCACTTGACCTGCCTGTGCTGCAAAAAACAAAAGTAATGTAACAAATTGTACCTTAGATGTTGTAAGTTGCTGGAATAAAGGCATAAGTAAAACAGATAAATATGTATTATACACATAGGAAGTATTAACTTATTTTCAGTCAAGTCATCTGCAGCAAACCTTTATAAATGAGGGTTTCTCCTTTTTAGATAGTGCAAACTGTTTCTTCTTCATTGAGGTTTTCTCTTGGAGAGCTTTTTTCATTTCATTAAAAATTAAAGCAGCAGCTGCCAATATATGTAGCTTTCTTATTAATTTTTCAACATTGTGTAAAATAACTTTATAAAGTAACATAAAAGGTTTAAATACTGGTTATCCTTTTACACTAAAATATTACTAAAGAGATACAAAAAAAGTAAAATGCATATGTTCTTTTTCTTTAAGGAGATTTAATATTACTGAAGAAAGAAAAAAAAAACTAAAACAGCCAAATGGGGCTATGCATACAAACTTAAAAGGTTTAAATAAAACAGAAATATACACTTTTATTTTTACTTGCTTAACTTGTGGAGGGTGTATCCTGTAGCAAAGCCCTAACTTTTTTTGTGGAAGCCCGTTTCAGTCAATAAGTCTTAAAAACAGGTGTAAAGATATTGACAATAAGCTACGCAAACCCACCAAGACATGGAATCGTTTAAATCAAGTATCAGTACATCTTCCTTTCTTAAAGAGAAGTAAGGAAGTACTTATAAGCTTACATATATATATATATATATATATATATATATAGACATACATATATATATATATATTTATATCTATATATATCTATATCTATGTATGTATATCTATATATATCTATATCTCTATATACATCTATATATATATATATATATATATATATATATATATATCTATATATATATATATATATATATATATATATATATCCATATATACATAAATATATATATATATATATATATATATATATATATATATATATATATATATATATATATTTGCAGCTGGAGATCCACGAAGGGAGAAAAAACGAATCACGTATCATAAAATAGTTTGTTTTTTTTTTTATTCCTGAGCTTTCAACCCCTATCAGGGGTCTTCATTAGAGGATAATGCTTAGACTTACAAGAATCAAAGGCAATATATAGCAACACATTCAGTGGGGGGGTAATTTTAGTAAAATTTAAGGCCAGTACTAAAAGTGCCAGAGAGTTGGCCGAGTCTTGGCTATCAGATGAAAACGCCATCAACAGACACTTGGACATAAATCCAGCATATGCCAACTTATGAAGGACATGTACACAATAATTAAACTATACAACCCCCCCCCCCCCCCCCTTGATCATACTGACTTAGTCACCTCCGACCACTGAATGTGTTGCTATATATTGCCTTTGAGTCTTGTAAGTCTAAGCATTATCCTCTGATGAAGACCCCTGATAGGAGTTGAAAGCCCAGGAATAAAAAAACTTATTTTATGATACGTGATTTGTTTTTTCTCCCTTCGTGGATCTCCAGCTGCAAATATGCAAACCGTATCACAGACCTTCTCTTCCATATATATATATATATATATATATATATATATATATATATATATATATATATATATATATATATATATATCTAAATCCCCGTGAAGTACTGCTTTTAAATTTTTATTAAGAAGAAAAGCTTTTTAAATTGAGGGAAAATATCCCAATAGCAATTTGTTAAGGATCTGGTTTTTTGTGAAGCAGCCTTAACACAGCTTTTCCGCTGTTTTATAAACAAACGCCATATAAGGCAGCGTTTTCCAAACTGGGAGGCGCGCCTCCCTAGGGAGGCGTGGACTAGTCTAAGGGGAGGCGCGAATATTAGCCAGGATTGACAAAAAAAAGTGCACGTGCAGCTAATACGATACGTAACATATAGGTACATATTAACTACTATGCTGCTGATGCTACTCTTACCCTGTAGCAAACAGTACGGTTCAGAAATATATCAGCACCGTAGGCCGTAGGGCTTGTATTGTCTATGCGCATATGCGAAAAGATTTGGCGGCTGCGTATTACTGCGTAAATATTCAGACGCGTTGTCGGACTTCTCACTTTCTTACCTACAATATCCACTCATTGCAAGGATAAACCACCGGCGGTATGACACGTAACTTGGCCGACCAGTAACTCTCCAAAAATCGAGACAATATCGACTTCAGTTTAGCTCAGCAGTGTTAGATTGTGTTTCTTATTTTATTTTGACGTACCTAATTACTCACTGATCACAATAGTAAGTAATTTAATTAAGTTTAATTTTTTTAAGAACAATAAATTAATTATCCTAATATTTTTAGAGAAATGGATAAGTTCTTGACTGGTTATAAGAGAAAATCCTCTAATAATGAAGAATCTGATGTTGGCACAAGTAGTAGGAATCAGGAAGGAAGAACTCCCAAGACAAGAAAATACGATTCCTCTTATTTATCGTTCGGATTTACAAGTGTTATTACTGATAATGTGGAAAAACCAATGTGTTTGTTTTGTTCGAAAGTTTTGGCTGCTGATAGTATGAGACCCGGAAAATTAAAACACCACATTGAAACTATGCATTCTCAATACGTTGGCAAGTCCCAAGAATTTTTTCAAAGAAAATTGGATGAGTTCACTAAACAAAAGCAAACGTTCAAAAAAATAGTTCATATTCCATCAAATGCGTTACTAGCATCGTACTTAGTATCTTACAGAATCGCGAAGTGTAAAAAACCACACACAATAGGAGAAACATTAGTTTTGCCAGCAGCTATTGATATGGTCAAAACAATGTTTGGCGAATCATATGCAAAACAGTTGCGACAAATACCGCTTGCTGATAACACTGTTGGCAGAAGAATCGATGATATATCTGACGATCTTTGCGATCAATTAGTTTCTCAGATGCGCACTTCAAAATTCGCCTTACAAGTAGATGAAGCAACCGATGTAGCTAAAGACGCACATTTAATTGCATATGTTCAATATGTTGAAGAGAATAATATAATTGAAGATATATTATTTTGCAAACCAATTCCTGGCAAAGCCACATCCAGTGAAATTTTTAATATAATCGACAATTTTTTTGATGAGAACGGCATATTGTGGAATAATTGCATTGGGCTTTGTACAGACGGTGCACAGTCAATGTCAGGACACAAAACTGGCCTTCAAGCACTAATTAAAAGGAAAACACCCGATGTTCTCTGGACGCACTGCATGCTCCACAGAGCAGCTCTCGTATCAAAAAATATGAGTGAGGAACTTAACTACGTTTTTACAAAAGTAACGAAAGTTGTAAACTACATAAAAAACAGTCCATTAAAAGTTAGGTTATTTGCAAAGCTGTGTGAAGATATGGAAGCTGCTTACACCTCACTTTTGTATTATTGTGAAGTGCGCTGGCTACCTCGTGCAAAAGTGATTCAGAGGGTACTTGAACTCAAAGAAGAAATTGCAATTTTTCTCGAAGAAAATCATAATGAGGATGCAAATATGTTTAGGGATGATAATTTTATTATTAAACTTACCTATTTGGTGGAAATTTTGGGAAAATTGAGTGTTTTGAATAAATCGATGCAAGGGCCACAAATGCATTTATTGATTCAAAAAGATAAAAGTGAAAGCATTCATTAAAAAAATGGAGATATGGAAGACAAATTTGGAAAAAAATAGGTTCGACATGTTTCCACTTTTAAATTTATGCGCCCAAGTTAATATAGAAGCAAACAAAAATCTATTTGTTGAACACTTGGATGGTTTGTTAATTCATTTTTCGAATTATTTTGATGATCTTAATTTTACAAAATATACGTTGATACAGAATCCATTTATCGACGAAGAAGATGACGAATTTGAATTAACAAGTATTGAGAAAGAAAACTTGATTGAACTATCTTGTGATACTTCTTTAAAACAAAAATTTCAGAATGTATCTCTGATTCAATTTTGGCTAGATATTAAGAGTGAATATAATATTTTGTCAAATAAAGCTTTAAAAGTATTGCTGCCGTTCGCAACATCTTATTTATGCAAAACAGGATTTTCTGCATTAGCTGCAATAAAATCGAAATATCGTGCTCGTTTGGTTGTAGAAAAGGAGCTTCGTGTAGCTATCTCATCAATGACACCGAGATTTGATAAACTTTGCGCTAATAGGCAAGCACATCCATCTCATTAAGCGACAATAATAAAATATTGTTATTCGTTTTTTCTTGTGTATAAGAGTTTATCTTAATAAATTTTTTAGTACTAAAAATTTTTGTGTTTGTAGTAAAATGATCAAATATTTTTAAGGGAGCCGTGATAAAATAAAGTTTGGAAACCACTGATATAAGGTCTTCCTTTTTCCTTGCTTCGCCAAGGAAGGAGCCTTTTTATTAAATCCAAGGGTTCTTCGCTTTTTTTTTTGTTTGTTTATTACAATTGTTATAGTTCTGTTTGTATACGACGTTGTCAGTTCAGCACTCAGGTTGTAATATGACCAAGCTGTGCAAGCTTACTGTTAAGAATGCAACGTATAGTTGTACATGAGAAAAGCAATCTTGCCTCAAATCAATGGCAACCTTTTGTAGGTCTATGAACTTAATTTAAAGTTTAGGTTTACACGGTGCTTTCTTTCTGAAGTACCTGCACTCATGAATATGTCTGTATGCGTCAGTCGCTCAAATCCCGCGCTTCGCACCGGCGAAGTACTGCTTTTAAATTTTTATTAAGAAGAAAAGAAAACCTTTTAAAATTGAGGGAAAATATACCAATAACAGTTTGTTAAGGATCTGTTTTTTTGTGAAGCTGCCTTCACTCGAGTGATCACTTCGAGCTGACTTGCTGGCTAACCATAAGCGTTACCTGGTAGGTAACCACCCATACAATCAGATTGTGAATCAGACTACGAATGCCGTGAATGTAATTACCCCGATCTACATGCTGTCAAATAAACGAACCACACGCCGTGGCGCAATTTTAGGGGCTTCGCCTCTAGCGCTGACATCCGAGGTTCGATTCCCGTAAGGGAGTGAAGTGAGTGGGTGGTTACCTACCAGGTAACGCTTATGGTTGGCCAGCAAGTCAGGTAACATCAGCCACGGTGCCTTCAGTTGTGAGAAGCAGATCATAGAATGGATGAAAATAGTTTACTGTCAAATAATGCAAAGAGTACGCGACACGTCTTTCCCCCTTATTCTTGGCTCATCAGGTGTACACACTCACTGCACTCGCTTACGGTAATCGAACCTCGGACGTCAGCGCTAGAGGGGCTTTGCAGCGGTGAAGTATTGCTTTTAAATTTTAATTAAGAAGAAAAGAAAACCTTTTTAAATTAAGCCTTAAAAAGAGGTGTAAAGATATTGACAATAAGCTACGCAAACCCACCAAGACATGCAATCATTTAAATCAAGGCGCGAGTCGAAAAACACCATCCCATAATATTAGTTAACAATTAACACATTTTTATATGTATTGTAAGCATACAATACAACTGATAATATGTTGCGCTTATTTATCTGGTGTACTGACATTTTTGCACGTTTAACGGCTGAAATCTAACGTGGTTTGTGCCTTTCAGAATGAAAAGAGTTTGCATTTACCTTTTTAATAAAAGGCGAGCTTTTAAGCCTGATAAATCACCCCGTAAATGCACATGTTTAATTGCACATGTGTTAATATGTATGCTTACACAGTATTAAAAGACACTCAACAATTACACAGTATTAAAAGACAGTCAACAATTAACGTCATTTACCTTTGTTCCCGCGTTTGACTTGTGCTGTAAATCTCTTCCTCGTTTTCAGTTCACGTGATTACGTAGGAGGCGTAATACGTGATGACGCAATACGTGACTCCGCCTCCTCCATTAGAGTATATGGACAAAAAACAGGTTCCAGTTATGACCATTACGCGTAGAATTCCGAAATGAAACCTGCCTAACTTTTGTAAGTAAGCTGTAAGGAATGAGCCTGCCAAATTTCAGCCTTCTACCTACACGGGAAGTTGGAGAATTAGTGATGAGTGAGTCAGTCAAACAGGTTCCAGTTATGACCATTACGCATAGAATTTCGAAATGAAACCTGCCTAACTTTTGTAAGTAAGCTGTAAAGAATGAGCCTGCCAAATTTCAGCCTTCTACCTACACGGGAAGTTGGAGAATTACTGATGAGTGAGTGAGTCAGTCAGTCAGTCAGTCAGTGAGTCAGTGAGGGCTTTGCCTTTTATTAGTATAGATAGGGCGGACATCCCACAGTGGCATACCGAGCGCAAGAAAAGGGTAAGAAAAAGAAAACAGAAAGTCATGAACAAAGTTATTAATCTTTACTGGGATATTTACTGGGATATTCACCCCCCCCACTATTCCAACTAAACGAACACCAACCACCGATTATTGTGGGTATCATATCCATCCACCACTGACCATTGTTTATATGAGGTCCAAATACAGCGTTTCCTCAGATTCTGCCCAGGATAACCAAGAGCTGTCCCCTATTTCTGCCAGTTGATTCTTTGGAAGTTGTGGCATCCCTGTATTTTCATTGAATGGTATCTGCATTGCTGAGCGATATGTTGCTACCCTGCCCATCACTTCCATTTTAATCTCCCTTAGAAACCGCCCAGTATATCCTCTCTTACGCAAGGCCGAAAATAAAATATGTATAGCTTGCAATGCATCCTCTATATTTGTATTAATCCTAAAAAACCGAATCAACTGTGATTTTATGATGCCAGCAAAAGTATGTTTAGGATGAAAACTGGACTTATAGAGAAGCGCATGTGTATTAGTAGACTTAAAATGAATTCTAGACTGTAATATTTTCTTTTCCACTGATATATATTTAAAATAAATCTGTGTCCAAAAAAGTAACTGTGTCAAAACTCATGCCTGCTGTTAACTTAATTGCCGGATGTACCTCATTAAGAATTGAGTAAACACCTTAAACTCCTGTTTTGAATGTGTCCAAACTCCAAATATATCATCCAAAAACCTGAGATATAACCATGGGAGCTTCGGACATTTTAAAAAAGCTTCCTGTTCCCACTCTGACATATAAATATTTGCATACGCTGGTGCAAACTTTTTGCCCATTGCCATACCATAGACTTGTAGATAGTACCTCCCATTGAACTCGAAATCATTATTCCGCAAACTTAGCTCCAACAATTCCAACAGATATTTATCCGGTCTATTTTTGTCTGGCCATTTCCGAAATACATTCCTCACTGCTGTCAATCCTAGTCCCGTCTCAATATTTGTGTAGAGGGCCTCAACATCCATAGTAAATAGAAAGGCCCCGGTTGCAAACACCTTTTCCCGAATCACACTCAAAAAATGATATGTGTCCTTAACAAAACTATTATGCTTTTGAACCAGGGGATTTAAATAAAAGTCAATATATTCCGCCATCCGGCAAGACTCTGATGAGCAATCTGATACTATGGGCCTGCCAGGTGGGATTTGAAATGGTCTGGGCCAACCCTCTGGTGTTTTATGAACTTTAGGCAGTAAATAAAATTTCCTTATCATAGGATCTGAAGGACCTACCAAATACTTCTTTTGTTTCCCTGTAATATATCCCTCTGCATATAATGCTGTTACTATTTTCTCAATCTTGCTTTTATTTTGTTCTTGTCTTAGTTTCCTAATAGGTCTATAATAAGTTTTATTGTTTAATTGACGTGCAGCTTCCCATAAATATTGCACTCTATCCAAAGTAACTGCTACTGACCCTGTATCTGCTGGTTTTATTAAAAATTTTTTATTTCTAATTCCGTAAGATTATCCTGCTCCTTATTTGAAAGTGGATTATAATTTATCGTATTTCTGTCTTTTTCTATCAATTCTAAAACATTCCCTGATATTTTCTCATTGCTTGGTACCCAACATGAAGGCTGAATAAACCTCTTTGGACTACTGTCCTTTTCATATCCAAAATAATCCAACAGTCTAAGCCTCCTATGGTATCTTGCTACATCCCTCTTAATCTCCTCTATATCTGTTTGTAAGGGAGTTGGTACAAATGTCAAGCCTTTCTGCAACAAGCTAATATCAGATTCCGTCACCCGAAATTCATCACTCAAATTAATCACATTAATGTCCGCAGTTAATCTCCATCGGGTAGTTTCCTCCCACAATTCCAATGCCTCCAGTCAAAAATGAAACGTTAAATGAGCCTCCCTACCTGTCCAGTGTACCCCATCTTCTTCCAACTCTGCATCCCCCTGTGATATACTATCCAATACTTTTATTCCAGATAATTCCTCTAGCCATTGATTCACCTCCAAAATTTTACTCACTACTTCATCCGTCTATTGTTTATGTGAAAATGGGATCTTACAAATAAACAATTCTGCTTTCCTAAAAGTCCGTTTAAATGCCAAAATCATTTTCACTGCTTTTTCTTGGGTCCTTTATCTAACATTATACGTATTTAGACAATAATTCAATCCTATAGACACAACCACCTTTGCTATATCTTCAGTCCTAGTCTTCAACTTTTTCAAAATTAGTTCTAAATCCTTATATGTCACCCCCGGAAAACTATGTATCTCTGTTTCTGACTGCCGAAAATGTGGTATTCTCCCCAAATTCGAATCCCCCAAAAATAAAAATCTTTTCCCTTCTTCCACCGTCCATCCCTTCAAATTTTTCTTCCAATCTTTATGTACATGTGTCCGATATACCACATCTATCCTATCCACTCTATTCTGTCTTTCACTAACCCATATATTATCAGAGGGATCAGTATGGCTACTCAGATCATTATTCTGATCCATTAAAGAATTGCCATCAATCATCTCTTCCCCCACTCCTTCCTCCTGAACTCTTCCTTCTGTAGGCCATTTATCTATTGTTGTTAGGGAATTATCTGGAAAAGAACAATCAATATTAGTATGTAGGCCCTGGCTATTTCCCGCTACACTCTCCCCTATTCTAAGTATCTCTATTTCTGAAACTATTCCCATCTGTATCCCTCCCTGATCCTCCCCTCCATCCTCTTTCCCTTGTCCTAAACACCCTCCCACAGGTTGTTCCACATTCACATTTGTCCCCATTATCTCCTTCACAGCCTCAGGTGATGAATACACTATTACTTCCCCCTGTCCATTATCATCCCTCTCTTCCTGCTGTCCCTCCCCGCTTTTTCCTTTTCCTCTCCATCTATTTGTTTATTATTACCCTCCCCCATCTCCTTAAATTTACTATTTTGTTTCTTTTTATATTTTTGTTTATGTTTATTCCCAGATCTCGATTCCAACTGAAAAGAAGCCCCGGAAGTCCCACTCATCCCTCCCGGCCCCGAAGACCCAGCCAACGAAGAACGAAAGAGAAGAAAAAGGACCCTGCGTACAGGTAAGTTGTATCTTTTGTTTATTAACCTCTTCACCTTAATCCATCTCTTTTATAGATTCCGGATCCGACACAGAAGCCCTAGAAGATTCCGAAACCACCCTCAAACCTGAACTCACTGAAAATGATCCCAAAAAAGACAGAAGAGTTGATCCATGTCCCACCTCCCCCTCCTTACTTTGAGAATCCCCCACAATCCCATCAATTACTGTTTTTATTAATTCTGTCCCCGACCACCCTGAAGAACCCGAGGAAAAATCCATTGCCATCTCCAACACTTTGTCACGCCCTTGATCCTTAACTGGCGGCATCCTGAAATTAGCCCCCAACCCCGTCCCCTCCATCCCAAAGGTTTTTTCCTCTTCCCCATTAATTTTAATTGTACAATAATGCGTTGATCCAGGATCATTCCCGTCAAAAGAAGAGGACTTCCCTACACACCCCTGGAGATTAATACTTTCCAATTGAGAGGTAATAGGAGAAGGAAAGGACAGAGAAGAATGGGCCAATGTGTGGAAGTCCACCATGGCTCCCTGAAATTCTTTACCTCCTACTTTCCGTGGCTTTTCCCAAAGATCAAATTGTTCATCTAGTTCAAAAAACTGCTGTGCATCCCGTAAATCTATATCTAATTCTGGTACACATCCGTCTATCAATAATCGTCTTAATAATGCTATTGTTGATTCAGTGAATTTTGATTTATACCTAACTTTTCCAAATTGTACTGCCTTCTTAAAGTCCTGTTCGTATATTGGCTGTATTACCGGATATTTCATATAAATTACCTTTATATAATGTTGTTTTAAAATTCTCAAATTAGCCATTAACGACTGCTCTGTACTTTGTCTTACCCGCTTTTGTATTGAGGACAAGCCCGGACATGCTGGCTTAATAAACAACATTAGCTTATTGGCATGTTTCTGCATGCCTTTTGGAATCTGTCCCCTAGTTAATGCTTTATTAATAATTTCTAAATGATGAATCGCTTTTAAAAGGGCCAAATACCTTTTATCCATTGTTCTGGAATCCTGTAGGGCTAGCTCCGTATGTACCTGGCTAACTCCATCCGGATTATGATCCAAATTTTCCAACTGCTCCAAGGGTGCAAATGAATTAGGATGGACTATTGACATAATTCCTACAATATATAAAAGAAACCACCTACAATATACAATCGAAGATTACAAACTGAACACACAATTCACACAAAAAATATACCTTTGGGATACAAGTTTTAAACAAAAAAATTACTTTCTTTTTTTTTTGTCTTACCCGACTGGCACCATCTCTCATGGAGGGCAAAAATCTCCCAACGTCCACAAGTCTGCTAAAGACTCTTTTCTGCTCCTTTTATTCTTTCTACCGATCAATCTGTACACTAGCAGTCAACTCTAGTCATCTAGTAATTTGTTCTGTAAATCCTACTTAGTCAGGTACCAGATGATGAAGAAAAAAATAAAAATCTTCTCTAAGAAATAGCAAAGGTCTTCCATTTATTAAGGTTAGGCTTAGGGTAGGGGATATGGCCATTACGGCATGCCCAGGTACAACAATTCTTGATATTAAAAATTATTTAATTTTTTAATTGTTTTAATCTACTCCCTACTAGAAAATAAAACTGGATAAATAAATAAATAAGTAAATGAATAGATTCAAAAATCTTTTATTTTGAATAAAAAAACTTTACATATTAAAAAATAATAATCTAATACACTAACAAAACCTTTTATCCCCTAATTTTAATCTACAATATTTTTTACCCACCCCCAAATTATTATTATTAAAAAAATATAATTTTATAAAAAATATATAATTTTATACAAAATCCCCACCCTTTAAAAACCTTTTAAACTAAACATCCCCTTAAAAATTCCCCCCCCAAAAAAAGGAATTTTTTTAAAAAAAATTCTGTCCCTATCATAATAAATACCTAAAAAACATATCTAAGTCAATAAATAAATACCTGATTACCCCTATTCATTAATAAATAATTAAATAAATATATAAATATGTTAATAAATAATTAAATAAATAAATAAATAAAATTCATTTTTCATTTAACCCCATTGGGACCCAGGTATTCAAAGCCTCCATCCATTTTTGTTCCGCCCTCAACCGTCTTGTCTTGTTCCAGTTCCCCTGCTGCTCCAGGCCAAACATTACTGGTTTATGACCTTCCATCCCAAAGTGGGAGTACAACACCATCTGTTTCTTTTGGTTGTCGATGAGTCTGAGGTGCTGTACAAAACGCTCCCTCAGAGCATTCTTGGTCTCCCCAATATAAATTAAACCACAGGTGGAGCACTGGATCCCATACACACAATTTCTGTAGTTAAGATGAAATGTTTGAAGAATTGGTTTATCCACCTTTGCCAGTCTATTGTAAATATTTTTCTTCCTGGCAAAGGGGATTTTCCAAGCAGTTTTGTTTTTTTGTTTTTTGTTAGGACACCTTGCATGTACCAAGATGTCCCTTAGATTTTTATTCCTTCTATACGCGGCAATGATTTGAAATTGTTTTAATGGTAAATGGGTGCCCTGCGTCCCCACAAAGTTTGAACGCAGGACACCCATAACTGTCCTAGCATAGTGTGAAAATGTAATAACGACCGGGATTTTGTAACTGGGATCCATATTTGATGTATGCTCCACCCGCGAACCCTCGACCTGGGTCCGATCCCCCTCCACCATAAACCGACCCGGGGACCCCTCGACACCCACCCCCCGCCCTGCAACCTGGGAGACCCCAATTGCCCCAATTCCTACATCCTTAACCTCCGGGCCCCCCACCCCCAAGTTTTTAAAGTTAGGGCAGGGGGAAGTTGGTGGGCTCCCCAGTTTCCCAGGGGTGGGGGTCCTAACCCCAGAGTCCCCCACCCCCATGTTTTTAGGGTTAGGGCCGGGGAGGGTTGGTAGATCCCTAGCTGCCCGAGGGGTGGGAGTCCTAACATCAGGGCCCCCCACCCCCAGGTTTTTAAGGTTAGGGCAGGGGAGGGTTGGAAGATCCATAGTTGCCCAAAGGGTGGGGGTCTTAACATCAGGGCCCCCCACCCCTAAGTTTTTAGGGTTAGGGTAGGGGAGGGTTGGTGAGTCCCCCATTTTTCCAGGGGTGGGGGTCCTAACATCAGGGCCCCCCACCCCTAAGTTTTTAGGGTTAGGGCAGGGGAGGGTTGGTGGAGCCCTAGTTTCCCCAGGGGTGGGAGTCTTAACATCAGGGCCCCCCACCCCTAAGTTTTTAGGGTTAGGGCAGGGGAGGGTTGGTGAGTCCGCCATTTTTCCAGGGGTGGGGGTCCTAACATCAGGGCCCCCCACCCCTAAGTTTTTAGGGTTAGGGCAAGGGAGGGTTGGAAGATCCATAGTTGCCCAAAGGGTGGGAGTCTTAACATCAGGGCACCCCACCCCTAAGTTTTTAAGGTTAGGGCAGTGGTGGACAAGTTGATCCCCAAGGGCCGCGGGGCCAAGATTATTAACCTCCGAACCCCCCTTAAAATCAAAATTAAAGTTAAGTCTAGGGGGGCCGGGTTGGTCCCCGCGGCTCCTGGGGTCAAAGTCCTTAACCTGAGGGCCCCAATTCTCCCCATAGTTAAGATAAGGATTTGGGGGGGCTAGTTGGTCTGTTAGTCCGGAGAGAGAGAATTTCTCACCCTCCGGGTTGACCCACCCTGGGCTTTTAGGGTCATGGTCAGATAAATTCTTTTCATTACTGATGTCTTGCCCACAGGATGCCCATTGCAGATTCCATACCCGGACTGGGATAAAAGAGCGGAAAAAGGAGAAGAATGAAGAGGTAGCGGAAGAAGAATCCTGAAATGTAAGTAAAAAGGAAGGTAAGTAAGAGCTGGTAAATGAATTTTTAACTTGTTGAGATTTATAGAAATAATCTGTTATTTTGTCTGTAAAAGGGTCTATTGTATCTATTTCAGAGATATTGTGATACGACCTGAGTTCCGCCTCCCAGACTGGAAGATACTGTAAGTCAGTAATCCCTAAAATGTTCAATGATTGATCCAAAGAAGTGACTGTAGAATTGAAGGGATTATCCACTACGGGAGACTTGAAAGAGAAAGAATCAGAATCAAAATACACTGAAATATTTGAAGAGGAATTCGAATAAACTGATAAGGCATCTGCCAGCCTGGAGATGTCCCAATCATTCAGTGGAGGAAGTTGTGGAATACCCGTTTTAGCGTTCAATGCTCCTCCCCTGCTTGTCAGATACCTGGAGACAGTTGTTTTGACCTCCGCCCGGACCTCCCGAAGAAAACGACGTGTATACCCTCTTTTACGGAGGGTCTGAAAAAGTAAGTGTGTTGCTTTTTCTGCATTCAATTGATCAGTATTGATCCTGTAAAATCGTATTAATTGAGATTTGATTATACTCCTAAATGTATGTTTAGGGTGAAAACTAGTTCTGTATAATAAAGCGTGAGTATCTGTAGGTTTAAAATAGATACGGGATTTTAATGTTTTAATTGTTGATGATTCCATATCAAAATAAATTTCGGTGTCTAAGTTTAAAGAAGTCTCACTTACTGTCGGTATTAATCTAATTGAACGATGGTGTGAATTTAAAATCCTGACAAACTGATCAAAATCTTTTGCAGGGAAGGTCCAGATGCCAAAGATATCATCCAGGTATCTGAAATATCTGAATGGAAGCCTGGGGCACTTACGAAACGCTGTTTGCTCCCACCAAGCCATATAAATATTGGCGTATGCAGGAGCAAATTTTTTTCCCCATGGCAGTCCCGTGCACCTGGAGATAATATCTTTCGTTAAAGACGAAATCGTTACTCAAAAGACTGATGCTAAGGAGATCCAAGATAGCCTGATCCGGCCTATCCGGAGCCGGATTATCCGCCAACAGTCGGGCCACCGTCTCCAAACCCATAGTGGTGTCGATGTTTGTATACAGTGACTCTACGTCCATGGTGAACATAAGGGAGTGAGAAGGAACTTTGAGATTTTTAATTATTTGTAAGAAATGATAAGTATCCTTAATATAACTATTATGTAATTGTGATAATGGATTGAGGAAATAATCTATATATTCTGCTATTCTATAGGATTCTGAGTTGCAATCTGATACAATATGTCTACCTGCTGGTATCTGAAAGGGTACTGGCCATGTTTCTGGGGACTTATGAATTTTTGGTAAGAGATAGAACTTACGGGTACTGGGAGTAGTTGGTCCTAATAAGTATGTTTTCTGTTTATAGTCTATATAGCCTAATTGAAATATTTTATTAATAATTGTTTTAATCTGGGTTCTGGTTTTCTCCTGTAAGGAGATTTTAAGTGGTAAGTAATGTTGTTTATTTAAAAGTTGTCGTTCTGCCTCTATGACGTACTGATTGGTATCCATGATGACTAATACTGATCCCTTATCTGCTGGTTTAATGACTATATCCTTATTCTTTTTAAGATTTGTTAAGACCTCTCTCTCACTAACTGTTAAGTTATCCTGTCCATTTCCCTGTATCTTTAAATGATTCAATGATTGAATATTTTTATTAATGAGTCTCTGGATAGGTTTTCTGATATCTGAGCTAGCCGGGATCCAAGTCGAGGGTTCCCTAAATTGAAACTGTGGGTGTAAATGAGATGAGTAATCAAAATAACCCAATACCTGTAATTTTCTGTGATAATTGTATATATCCCTTCTCACTTCCTCCATGTCCACCTCAGACGGAGTTGGAATGAAGGTCAGGCCCTTCTGCAGCAAGGAGATCTCCGGCTCCGACAGTTTAAAGATGTTTGAAAGATTATAGATGTTTACCTCCCGGGCCAGACAAGTTCTGCTTGGCCCGTCAAACAGTTTAACTGCTCCCTCCAGAGATCTTGGATCTGATATGCTGTGTCCGGTGTCCAATGAATACAATCCTGATTTAATTCAATGTCTATTGGAAAATCTAAGGCGTCCGGGAATAAATCCATTATGATACTATTAAATCTAACAATCTGCTCCCTATGTAATGAGTTCTCTGAATATGGGATTTTGGCAATACAGATCCTTGCTTTGTGGAATGCTTTCCTAGCACTCCTATTCAATTCCCCATAATATTGTTTTAGCGTTTTTTCCGTATGCTCCTTTCCAGTTATTTATTCCTACTGAAATGATAACATACCGAACCTGATCTTGGGGTGTTGTTGTTTTAAGTATTTTAATTAAATCCAGGATCTTAGCCCCTGGATAGCTCTGGAGCTCCACCTGGTCAAAATAAACATGAGGTATCCTAGATATATTAGAGTCTCCAATAATCAAAATGGTTTTATTACACTGTACTCCTACCCATGGCCTATAAAATCTTCTAGCTTTATTTACTAAAGTAATTTTATTAATATCTATTTCTAATTGTGCTGGTGTCCGAATAGAAGATGGAGGATCAGAAATGGACTTTAATTCCAAAGATGGATTTGAGGAGTCCTCATTCATCTCTTCCTCCCTATTGTGTTGGTAGTTTGAATCGAGTGTATTGCCTAAAATAATATCACTGGAAAGAGCAGTCGAACCTGTAATAGAGGAAATAGACAATGGATCAGTCCCTCCCAGATCCCCCGCTGCATCAGCCCTCACCGAATCTCGAAGACATTCCGTTACTAACCCAGGTGAACGGTAAGACACCGCCATGATAGGGGCAAACAAATTATGTTGAGTATTCCCACACTGAGGATCAATTACAGGGATAAAAGCATTACTGCAGGCCCTGGCTCACTATCCTCAAGTTTAAAAAATAATTTGCTTTTGTTATAAAACAATTATTATGAACAAGAAAAGGTCTACCTAAAACCATTATAAATCTAATCTATTTTAACGTATTTTAATAAATAACCCTATAAATACTAAATAAATCAAATTTCATAAACTAATAAAAATAACCTAAAATACTTTATACAATAATATCTTAAGTAAACTAAAATACATTTAAACCAAGTTCTACCTCTCATTTAAACCATCTGGATCATATGTTCCTAAGGTATCTATCCAATCCTTTTCTTTTTGTAGACGCCTACGGAGACTCCAATTCCTATCCTGCTCCAATCCGAACATTATTGGTCAATGTAACTCATTTGAAAAGTGTAGACTGTATGTTTTCTTTGGTTTTGTATAAACCGAAGGTGTTGTACGAACCTTTCCCTAATAGAATTCTTGGTTTGCCCTATATATATTTTTCCACACTCCACACATTGTATTGCATAAATACAATTTTTAGATTTTAACTGGAATGTCTGAAATATTGGTATTTCAACCCTAGTAAATATATTCCTAATTATTTTTTTATTTTTAAAAGGAACCACCCAAGCCATTTTGTTTACCTTCTTTTTGTTGGCACATGAAGCATGTACCAACATGTCTTTTAAATTTAAATTCCTTCGGTAAGCTATAATTAGTTTATAGTCCTGTAAAGGTTCAAACTTAAGTTGGAATTCTTTAAAATTCTGTTGCAACACCCGAACCATAGCCTGTGCCCTACTAGAAAAAGTTAAAACCACCGGTAGTTTATTTTGTTCAAAACTTGTTCCTGAAAAGTCTACTAAAGAAATTAAATTAGGTGACCCCTGATCCTCCTGTAATGCTAACTCCTCCCCCTCTCCCAGAATCTCATTTCCCTTATTCCACACCCCATTCTCCCCCTCTCCCTTGTGTTGTTTCCACTCCGGATACCCAATAAATCCAAATAGATTTTGTATTAAATTATGCATGTTTATTGGTAAAAAACATTGTTCCAAAATCACTAACCCCATTAATGATGGTTCATCCCCCACATACATCAACCCACTTCCTCTCACCAACCCATCGAATCCCTGCTCCTGACCATCACCCTTTTTCCTTTTTATCCAAAATTCCTTACCACCAACACCTCTCAAAGTGCAATTCAACATATTCCCCACAGATAGATTATTAATCCCTAGGCCATAATTCAAGCTGAATGATAACCCCCCAGTGTTCATAAAATTAGGGTTAGGATTGGGGTGGTTATCGTTATTACGCATAGAGGTAGGGTTAGAATTTAGAATATTGATATTAGGGTCTCCCCGCAAGCCAAACCTGGAATCCCCTAAATTGTTAAAATTAGGGTTATGATTGGGGTGGCCATCATTATTCCACCTAGGATTAAGGTTAAGGTTTAAACTATTAACCTCAGGGCCTACTTCCAAATTAAACGTGGAATCCCCTGAGTTGTTAAGGTTAGGGTTGTGAGTGGGGTGGCCATCGTTATTCAACATGGATCCCCCAAAGTTATTAAGTTTAGGGTTGATGTCCCCAATTCTGAAGGAAAAGCAGTCCCGATGACAACATTAGGGCCCCAGTCAAAATCAAACAAGGATACCCCAAAATTATTAAGTTTAGGGTTGTGGTTGGGGCAGCCATTCTTTTTATTAAAGGAAATAATCCTAAAATTTAAACTATTACTTTCCGGGCCCCCTAAAGCATCTACCATAAACCCCAAAGAGTTGTTACATTTAGGGTTTAAATACCGAGTACTGTCCCCCGTTTTTTTTAAGGTAAACCAATCCCATTCAGGGATATTAACATCAAGGTTCCCTACCAGGTTAAATCTGGATACCCCTTTAAGCTTAGAGTTGGAGTTAGGGCAAGGATTGTCATCATTCGGAAACATAAAAGTAGAATTTGGAAAAGTCGAACCATTAACCTCCGGGAAAACCGAAGAAAAACTCCACTTATTAATGTTAGGTTCCGGATTGGCAAAACAAAAGTTATATCTCCTATTTTCGTTAATCTCAAAATTATATAATATTATCCCAATCCAACCTTGTTTTGAATAGTGTGATAATTTAATAGGTCCACCCAAGCTCACATCCCAGACAGGTATAACCTCCAACTGAAAAAAGGTTTCTAAATCAAAGATCATACCTAAAATGTTCTTCACAAATTTTCTCTGGTTATACTGTATAGATAAGACCAGATCCAAGAAAAATTAAACCCAGAAGAGAAAAGTTTGGAATAATATCCTGGAAAAGAAACAAAGTATTGTTGAGACAGGGAAGAGATAGATAAGGAATCTGAGAAATCATATATCGTTAAATTGGATAAGTCCACCTGGGAACCTGAAGAAGATGGCAATTGCGGTATCCCAGTGTTCTTATTTATTATATATCTATCCATGTTAAGATATTGATTATAGTTAACTGCTATTTCATCCTGGATTGTTCTTAAAAATCTCCTAGTATAACCCCTTCTCCTTAGTGAATGAAATAAAATATGAATAGCTTCTTGTGTATCCCTCAAAAAGGTATTGATCCTATAAAATCTAATTAATTGTGATTTTATAATCCCTCTGAAGGTATGTTTTGGGTGATAACTTGAAGCATGCAAAAGTGCATGAGTATCTGTCGGTTTAAAATACACTTTAGAAGTAAAGATCTTTCCGGTTATTGTCTTTTGGAAACCTAATTCTGTGTCCAAAAAGGAGACCTTCTCAAAACTAGTATTAGCCTGTAGTTTTATTGTACTATGATGAGAATTTAATGTACTTAAAAATAAACTAAACTGTTCTTTTGAATGTGTCCAAACCCCAAAAATATCATCTAGATAACGGAAGTAAAGATAAGGGAGGAAGGTATACTTGCCAAATGCCTCCCGTTCCCAATCTGCCATGTAAATATTGGCATAAGCGGGCGCAAACCGCTTTCCCATGGCAGTCCCATGAATCTGTAGGAAAAATTGCCCATTGAACTCAAAATCATTATGAGTAAGAATCACTTCTAAAAGGTCCAATAAATGCGCATCTGGTCTATTTGGATCTGGATAACATTGAAAAACCCTTTGAACTGCCAATAAACCTAACTGAATATCTATGTTTGTATAAAGTGATTCTACATCCATAGTAAAAAGAAAAGCCTGATCCGTAATCTGATATTGTCTAATGATTTGTAAAAAATGAAAAGTATCCTTAATATAACTAGTATGTTTTTGAGATAATGGATTGAGAAAGTGGTCTATGTATTCTGATACCCTGTATGATTCTGACGAGCAATCCGAGACAATAGGTCTACTGGCCGGCATCTGGACAGGCACTGTCCATGTATCTGGAGATTTATGGATCTTAGGGAGTAAGTAAAATTTCCGATTTATGGGATCAGCTGGTCCTAAAAAATATTGTTTTTGTTTGTAGGTAATGTATCCCTGTTCCAATAATCTAGATACTATAGTGGTTATTTTTTGTTTCGTTATTTCCTGTACTGATTGTGTTAAAGGTGAGTAATGTTGTTCACTGTGAAGTTGTCTGAAAGTATTGTTCCCTATCCATAATAACTGTTAATGATCCCTTATCTGCCGGTTTAATAATAATGTTCCTCTGTTGTTTCAATTCCTTCAATGATTTTCTTTCTAGGTCCGTTAAATTATCAGACATATCCTGCTGTTCCCTGAGACAATCCAATTTTCTCCAATCCTTTTTAATCAGATCTAATATTGGATCACTAATGTATTTTGTTTTTGGAACCCAAATAGAGGGTTCTTTAAAGGGAGGTGGAGTCTGATTTGTCTCATATTCAAAATAGTCTAATAATTTAAGTTTCCTATGATATTGATGTATATCTCGTCGAAGAAGTTCATTATCTACTGTTGTTGGTGTGGGTATAAAAGTTAATCCCTTCTGAAGTAATACAATATCTGATTCCGTTAATCTAAATTTACTTGAAAGATTATAAATGTTCGTAACCTGAGCCGAAACGAAATCGCTCATCTCATGAAAGAGTTTAAAGACTCCTGCCAGGAATCCAAGACAAGTCTAGCCGTCTCCGGTGTCCAATGTATCCGATCCCTGCACATTTCTATCAAATCTGGGTCTGGAATATTTAAAAATTCAAAAAATCTATTAATGACATTATTAATATCTATAATTTGAGCCACTGTATCACTCTTCTGATTGCTACTATATGGAATTTTGGAAATTAGAATTTTAGCCTTAGGAAATTTCCTTCCGGCTGTGCTAGTCAAAGAATAATAATATTGTCGTATAGTTGCGTCTTTGACTCCTAAATTATTAATTCCTACTGAAAATTTGACCGTTTTGACTTGCTGTTGCCTAGTTAATTTAGAGATAATCTTCTCAATATGAAGAATTGTAGCTCCCGGATAACTATGAATTTCTATTTGGTTATTAAGGAAATCCTCTATCCTAGCTAAATTTGAGTCACCAATAATTAAATGTTCCTTCCTGGGGACAATTGTCCACGTGTGTTTTGGGACCCCCCTATATACAAAAGGTTTAAAAACCACCTGTAATTGGTCTACTCTCCGTTGTGTAAAACTCGCAAAGGAATCAGAACTAGGAAGAGGATCAGAAGGGGACTCAAAATCACATAAAATGTTTTCATTTATTTGGCCCTCTTTCATCCTTTCCTCATCTTTATTTAAATTTTTCTGAGAGTTATGGGCTACTGATTCAATTTGGAAATCTTGGACAGGCTCACTGGCAGAAGCATTCAAACCTAGAAGAGAATTTGAAAGAGCCACATCATTCACCTGAGACTCCTTCTCCATTGTATTTATTCTAAAGTTATCTATGCTCTCTGGCTTACCTAATTGATCCTCTACTTGAAAAGATGAAATTATCTGTTGTTCTACCTCCCGTAGAGACCCACCAGACGTAGGCAAATACACTGTTGGTATGGTGTTATGTTCTTCCAATAAATCTGTTCCCGACATCTTAGGTTGTACCCCTGGCTTTTCAAACTTTTGAAAAACCATACTCAAAGTCAACGTATTATGGTCCTCGGAATCTATTGAAGACGAAGTCGTAGATGTAAGTATATTCCTATCCCTCTGTATATCCTGTTCTTTCCCATTTTTTACATCCCTCAGTTTAAAAAACTTGGATGGAAAAGGAAGATCCTTATAAAAAGAAGCTTGTTCTCCAGAAGAAAAAGAGGAATCCAGAGGAATACCCGAGCCCAATTCTATTTCTCTACCATTCGAAAAATGTTCACCCAAAGGAGGAATATCCCCCATTCCAGAGGCCCCCAAGGAAGAAGAAGAAACAGGTCAGTGTTCATCTATAGAGGAAGGTAAGTTTGACATAGCCAAAAGAGGTAGATTTGACGCAACCAAAGAAGAAGGTAAAATTGACATAGCCAAAAAAGAAGACAATTTTGGTGTAGCCACCGGAGAAGAGTCACCAATGGATAATGTATCAGGTAAGTTATTATTTACTGAAGAAGATAAATAAGATTTAGTAAAAGAAGAAGAAAGTCTTGGAATAGACACAGACACTGGTAAGTTTTCTTTATAAAAAGTTTTGGAATAAAGTCTACCTTTTTCTTTTCAGGTTGTATCAAAGAGGAAGAAAAGTCTGAAGGAAGAGAATTCCGTTCCTGACATACAGTTGAAGAGGTAAGTAATGTTTTCTTTTTTCTAAGACTTAAAGATTTTACCCTAACTTTTGTCTTCTCTATTTTTTTAGAAGATTCTACCGACTGTTGTTTTGTAGGCCAATTATCTATCTCCAAGCTATGAGTATTCAAAGAAGGTGAAGAAGTTATATTTGGAGGAGAAGAAACCTCCTTATCCAAAGTTTTATTTATAATCGGTGTTTGAACTGAATTCAAGGTACCCTCATTAAGTAATTTAGCCACTCTATTTGAAATCACTAAAAAAGAAAATGAATTACTAGAAGAGGAAAAATTAAGATCTCCCATATCCATTATTGGTTTATTTCCTATAGTAGTCATGTTAGTTTCTTGAATTAAAGGAAGACCCGATATCGGGCCAACCGAGTTATTAAAAGAAGAAGGAGGAAGAAAATTAGGTGTCAAAGAATGTAAAGGTAGGACATTATCCCGTGAATTAATACTTGGTCCACCTGTCGGGGATTGATGAAACCCACCCACCTTATTCCTCTCCTTCCCCCCTATTAGTTGCCGATCATCCACCAACTGTTCCTGAGGTGTTAAGTTTATACATTGTTGAGAAATTTGATCTGTATCCACCTGTAACTGTAGCATCCGACCTGTTTGTAGAAATTCATACAACATTTTAATTGAGGAAGAAGTCAATTTATGTCTATATCTCACTCTCCCAAAATGTATTGCTTTTTCCACTGATTCAGTACACACTACCCCCATTTTTTGTCTTAATTTTGTAATTATTTCAATATAATGATTCAATAAAATTCCTACATTTTTATTTAACCATTCTTCCGTATTAGCCTTAATTTTTTGAGTGGTCTCCTCATTAGGTGAAGATGGTTTAATAAATGCTGTTAATTTATTGGAATGTTTAATCATACGTGGGGGAATCTGATTAGTTTTTAATGCTGAATGTATAACCTCGAGATGGTGGATGGCTTGAAGAATCTTGAAATACCTCTTGTCAACCCGGTTACCACGCCGTTCTTGTTGTTGTATTCTAGAGGGTGAACCATCGTTTTCCAATTGGATATCTAGGTTTAAAGGTGTAAAAGAGTTATATGTAGAACATGTATACCGATAATCCATTACACAAGAAGACCTATAAATTACCTATTAAAAAACTAACTTTTAATAATTATGATATATCTAAAAAAATAAAATAAAAGTAACCCATAAACTAAACAAACTAATAAGAAAATAGAAAGAAACACCCACCCTACTCCCACCTAAACCTCCCAATTTCCAACACCTCCCCACCAACCCCCGATAAGAAAGACAAAACACCCAGGTACGAAAACAAAAGAAAAGAAGGTTTTTTTTTTTCTCACCAATTAATAAGTGTTGTCTTCGTCAGGTGAGCCATTGCCAGTATAACCCCCATTTACTAATGAATCCTGTATTACGATAATTCCGATTATGAATGTGTATAAAAATAAGTGCTATTAAAAAATAGGGTTAGGCTTAGGGTTAGGGTTCTGGGATTGTATCAGTGTTGCAGCGTTCATTGAAGTTTAATTTTGTTGTAGTAAAGACCCATTACTTTTGTGTTTTATTTCTAAGAAGTCTATGTGCTGGATACTGTTATGTATAAGAATAATGAGTCAATGTTTTTTTATGTGTGAAATATATGATCTTTGTTACTACTACTTAATTTGATTGTTGTTACATTTACTTATGTTAATATGGAATGTCAATTGTTAATTTCCAGATCCACATATAAATACAGTATTCTAAATATAAAAAGTCTCCTTTGATGGAATGGTGGCCTGCACCCTAGCACCCTATGTTTGCTGAGATAGCCCTCTCACAACCCTGCTCAGGATTAAGCGGTCTTAGTAAATGGTATGGTAATGTTAAAATAAAAAGTGCCATTTCTTCCTAGCACTTTACACCAACAACCTTTTGCTGACATCTACTGGAAATGTAATGTTATTAACTTAGTACTGTATCATTGATATTCATGATGATTTATAAAAGTTAATTTTTGTGTCTCACAAAAATCATTCGTATGTGATGC
This sequence comes from Erpetoichthys calabaricus, assembly GCF_900747795.2. Taxonomy (NCBI): domain Eukaryota; kingdom Metazoa; phylum Chordata; class Cladistia; order Polypteriformes; family Polypteridae; genus Erpetoichthys; species Erpetoichthys calabaricus. The sequence continues at coordinate 61,445,176 of NC_041400.2, forward strand.
AACTTAGTATGCGTATAATAGAGATAAAGATTCCTTTACGAGTTCCAATTAAGTGTCAACAGGATGGTAAATAAAATAAACAGATTAATATGAACAATTTCTCATATCTCTTTGTCTCTAACAGGACAGCTGTGGTAGGTTTAACTTCTCTGACTCACCAGTGCATTATTGGGAAGGTTGCCAACTGAGCAATGACTTCTTTATAATTTGTGTTTGTATGAGTTATTAATTTTTATTTTAGTTCATCTTCTACATGAAAAGTAACATATCAGTAACACATGCAAACCTAATAATATAAGCCCCTTTTTAATGTACTGTCTTTTTATGAATTTTTTTATAAAAAATCAACATTAAATCTGATTTACATTTTTATAACCCCTCAGTTAATGTGGTAAAATGCAATTTCTGTTTAGCATGCTGTTACTTTTCTGTATGCATGGAGGATCTGGAACTCAAAAACCGATTTGATTCATCATGTGTTTCTTCATGGAAATTTCAATAAAATGCATAATGATGAATTGCAAAATATGAATAAAGAAATAGTGAAAATGAGATTAAGCATTTTATTGTACTATTTACTAAAATGTTGTTTTACTTGATGTGTAAACTGGTAAAGTACTTAAATTAATAGCAGACTGGGAACTTTGCCTCACAAGGCTAGAAACCTCTTATGGAAAGTGAGTCAACCACATCAACAACATTAACATTATGGTTTCAGTTAGTCATTTTCTTCTCTTTTTAATACTGCATTAAACTTGTGATTCTAGAACAGTTGGAACTAAGCAGTCACTTAAATGAAGGGGTTTTCAGTAATTTTAAAATAGTGTTTCTTCTTATATATGTCCTAATGACTAATGAAATAAAGTGTTCTGCCCTACCATTAAAAAAGCACTTTAAGCCCGCTGTGACAGTTGACATAGAGAGTATTTCAGTGTAAAGACAAAAGATAATATTAAATAATATTGAACAAGACAGATTTAAAGCTATATCTCACCAATTGCATTAAATTCATCTTATGAAACATCTGATTACAGCAAAATTTTCATGCTGTAAATAAAATGTGAGAAATTATCCTTTTAGCATACCATGCTACGTTCAAAAGTTAATGGTAAGAGAATCCTGACTTTTCTGGTATTATTTTATTCTGTGTGATAACATAAATTGCTCAATACCATTCTCCATTTACAGCTAGTCTTTTATAAAAGAAATTCATAAGCATGTTTCAAATACAGACTCCATATTGGACATTTTTGTTTTTTTACTGTCTGAATATGTGGGCAGTGCTATATTAACTAAAATAAAAGTGATTTTTAAATGCAACATACTGATGCATAATTTAGGATCTTCCTATTAAGTGTACTTGATATTACTGTTTACTTAAAGGCTTTGTATCAACCAACAATTATAAAAATCAATTGCAATCAGAGTCTGGATTGATAAATACAAGGAATCCTTGAGGCTAATATGTATGAGAGATCCCAGATAAATCAAGTTTAGAGTCACTAAAGGTGAGACAGAACATAAAAGAATTAGAGGAACTCACCCAAATGCCTTTTAGAGAGCTATTGCTCTTGTAGAGAGTTGTGAGAAAGAAAACAGTAGTCCAGAAATTTATGAACTGCAGGTTCATGATTTAAATGAAATTTATAAGTTCCACAATTGCAGGCATCCAACCATTTTAAATATTTTTTTTTACGTATGGTGATACCTCTGGAAAGCTAGACTGGATTAAGAAGTCTCATTAGGTCACTTCTAACCTTGCGCACATGATTAAGAGACAACATGATTGAAGTGTTCAAAATTATGAAATTAATTATTATAGTGAATCCTAGAATGCTCTTTTCAGGGGTCAGGCAAATCCCATGTTTGGTTAGAAAGAGACCTACAACTAACAAGTGATGAGAAACTACCTGAGAGGATGGGAGGTTAGTGAGCCAGGGTAGTTGATGTGTAGGAGGACAGACTGAGAAGAATTTGCAAAGCTTGAGAGAACTAGCAGAGTCTTTGTACTCAGATGGGGTTGAGGATGTAACAAGAATATAACAAAGGAGAAGCAATAAGAAAGAACATGCTAGTAAGGAGATTGTGAAGAGCCAGCTACACATCTCCACATTAATGTTTGTGAGGGGGACAAAGCAAGATTAGCCATGATTTACCACATTGTCTATTTGTTGTTTTGGAAACATTTCTCTCGACTCCTAATAGTAGAGAAGTTTGCTTAGATTCACTGTGACTGAGCAGTTCAACTGTTTAAAATTATGAAGGGAATTAGTACAGTGATTTCATTCTGTTATTTTAAAATAAATTGTTTAACAAAAACAATGAAACACATGGAAATTATTAAAAATAAATGTTACACAAATGGTTAAGAGGTTTTAATTCACACAGACAATATGAACACACTGAATAATTTACCAAGTAGTATGCTAGATAGGAGGACTTTAGGGATCTTCAAAACGTGACTAAATTATTGATATGACGGCGAGCTTAGGTGAGTAGAATTGATGAACTTTGTTGGACAAAATGGCCTGTTCTTTTCAAAATTGTACTGACCCTCTAGAGTTCAAATTTCCTAAATTAGCTTCCAAAATGAATGTAGTGACCTCAACACTGTACTGCATAATAGGAGAAGAGGAAGTAAGCTAGTAAGAATCTAGTTGTGACTGTCCATTATCATTTGTATATTTTTCATTGCATTGCATCACTTGTATTCAACCTCCAGTAGTTCACATGCTAGAAATACTGTTATTTCACAGAGATCAGTAAAGAAGAAATTTACTAGAACCATAGAAGTCAGTTGAGTAAGGTGTGCTTCTCACCAAAAAAAAATTCAGACATCTTAAATACACTGAGGTATGAAAATATGCAAATGAGCTATAGTGGTTAATTACAGTATATAGGTTTTGCAGAAATATATCATTGAAAGTAGATAGTTTAGTATATTATTGTCACAATTAGTTTTATACTTTGAGTGGTCATTAAAACCACATTACATAAAACCATAAGTTTGTATTCAAAACATTGGGGGACAACAAAAAGTTGAGATGACCGCACTGAGGATGACCGACAGATTTATTTAATTTATGCTAGAAATCAGAACAAACAATTTAAGAGAGGACTATACAAAGAGAAATAGCAAGACAACAAAGAAAGCGGAAAAAGAAGAGAGACAAAGAGACTCTAGCAATATTAGAAGGAAACAATGACACACAAGAAGCAAATGTTCTTAATAACTTATGTTAGTTGTCATTCCTCTTCAAACAGTATGGAACAGAACCCTGGGTGGTCATGTTCTTTAGTGTAAGGAAGTTGGCTTTCATCACAAGCAAGTATTTCAGAAGCATCTATCAAGTTGTTAGTGGTAATCACTCAAACCTAAACTTGTAGCAGCTATAATTTTCCTCTGCTTGTCTGCAGTTATACCACAATAATACTGTTTTAAAAAATATTTTTTGATAAAAAATGTACATATCATTGCATTTTTAATTTTAGAATTCTCTTTAAGTGAAAAGGACAAAATATATTCAACAAACCCTGCACATAACAATGTAAGCATTACTGGAGTCAGATGAAGCAAAGAGTGCAGAATTATAATTAGGCTTTAATTTATCTTTCCTTGGGCTTTTTCAAAATAACAGTAATTTCCCTTTTCTGGGAATAATTATAATTCATGATGTACAGTGGATTCACAGAGTATTTACACCCTATCATTTCTGCTCACTTTAAAGTATTATAGATTTAATTTTAAATGGATAAATTTGCCTTTTGTGCCCACCAATCTACACTCAATAACCCATAATGACTATGAAAACATGTTTTCAGAAAGGTTTGCAAATTTACAAATAAATCAAAAACTGAAATCTCTTATTTATCTAAGTATTTGTAAGTACACTTTGCTATGGCTCTCTAAATTGTGGTCAGATGCACCCTGTTTGCTTTAGTCATCCTTGGAATGTGTCTAGGACTTGACTGGAGTCCACCTGTGGCAAACTGAATCAATTAAACATTGTTTAGAAAAGCACATGCCTGTGTATGTAAGGTTCCACAATTCACATGCATGTCTGGACAAAAAACAAACCATGAAATCCAAGGAACTCTCTAAAGACCTCCATAATAAAGTTGTGGTGAAGCATAGATCAGGCAAGAATATAAAAGCATTTCTAAAGCTTTGAGCATTCCTAGGAGCACAGTGGCCTCAATAATTGTGAAGTGGAAGAGGTCTGGCCAAATTGAGCAACTGTGCTATCCAATTTTAGACCGATTTCCAAGCTTCCATTTCATTCCAAAATTTTGGAGAGAAGTGTGTATATTCAATTGAAAGCCTTTTTAGATGAAAGTGATGTGCTCGAAGTGTTTCAATCTGGTTTTAAGCCGCTTCACAGTACTGAAACCGCATTACTGAAGGTTTTTAATGACATCCTTTTGGCAACAGACTCAGGGGATTATGTGATTTTAGTTTTGCTCGATTTAACAGCTGCTTTTGATACTATAGATCATAGTATTTTATTATCTCGTCTGAAGCATTGTGTGGGCATTCGTGGTACTGCCTTGGCGTGGTTTAAATCGTACTTGACTCAAAGAACTTTTTCAGTGAGGCTAGATGAATTTAGATCCTCCTCTGCTTCACTATCATGTGGGGTTCCGCAAGGCTCCATACTTGGTCCTCTGCTATTTTCTTTGTATCTCCTGCCTCTTGGCTCTATTCTTAGAAAGCATAAAATTGCTTTCCATTGTTATGCAGACGATACTCAGATTTATGTACCCCTCAAACTCAAGGATGCTTACTCCATACAAACTTTGGCTATGTGCCTAGAAGAGGTGAAAGCTTAGATGGCAGTGAACTTCTTAAATTTTAATGAAAATAAGACAGAGGTTATAGTTTTTGGTCCTGGGGGCACCAGTGGGTCTATTTCTACTTCTGCTCCTGTGGATTTGGGTCCCCTAGCACAATATAGTACACCTGTTATTACAAATTTGGGTTTTAGGATAGATGAGGATTTTAGACTGGACGGTCAGATCAGCGTGGTGGTGAAATCTTGTTTTTTTCAGCTAAGACGTTTGGCGAAGATAAAAAACATTCTTTCCAAAGATCAATTTACAGCAGTAATCCATGCCTTTATTACAACCCAATTGGACTATTGTAATTCGTTGTATGTTGGTGTTAGCCAGTCCACCCTGTCTCGGCTCCAGCTGGTGCAAAATGCTGCTGCACGCCTTTTAACTGGCACGCGAAAGAATGAGCACATTACCCCTGTATTATCCTCACTGCACTGGCTGCCTGTTGAGCTTAGAGTTCATTTTAAGATTCTTTTATTTGTTTTTAAGTCCTTAAATGGGCTTGCTCCGCCCTACCTCGCTGAGCTGCTGCATATGCACTCTCCTTCCCGCTCACTCAGATCAGCTGGTCTGTTGCTTCTGGATGTGCCTAGGACTCAGCGAAAGCTCAGGGGGGATAGGGCTTTTTCCGTTGTGGCTCCATGGCTCTGGAATTCACTGCCAATCCACATTAGACTGGCCTCCTCACTGCCCATTTTTAAGTCTGCTCTTAAGACTTACCTTTTTGGTTTGGCATTTGATCCTGTGTGAGCAGTTGATTTTACTCTGCTTTAACTCTGTTTAGTTGTGTTTACTATGTTTTAATTAGTTTCATTTATTGTATTTTATTTACTTATTTATTATTTTGTTTTTGTTTAAAGTTTATTTTAGCCTATGTTCAGCACTTTGGTCAGCGGCTGTGGTATGTAAAGTCCTTTATAAATAAAGTTGACTTGACTTGACTTGACTTGACAAGAAGAACCTGTTGGAAGGTAACCATCTCAGCAGCACTCCATCAATCTCTGGCTAACACCAGTTTGGAGTTTGCCAAACAGCATGTGAGAAGGACCTAAATTGACTGGTGCCTTGTCTGGGGATGAATCCTGCTTTGTACCCAATGTTCTCACGTAATGTATGGGCAACATATGAACCTGAATTGGAGTAGGTAGGTTTGAAAATAAGTGATGGACAGATTGAAAATCATCTCAGTTTACGCTTTTTATGTTTGTTTACTACCTTGCTTATTCTTTCTGTTCTCCTCACTCCAAGTATTCATGCGTAATAGATTTACTTCTGGTTCACTACACAATGCCATTTGTAACAATGCATTTTCAGTTTCCGTTTATTCTTCTCCATTGTATATTAATTATCGTGTAACTCTTTTAAAGCAGCTTACTGTTGATTCTCATCTTTGCAGCTCACATGTTCTCTAATTTCTCAAAGAAAAAATGCAATACTAAAGCAGAAGTGTATATAGCCTCTAAATTTATTTATGCACCAATCTCATTTCTTCGATCTGATCCATGTTTCAGTTATTATGTTCTGCGATTATGCATTCAGTGTATCTACCAAATGGAAAATTCTAATTTGGTATGTTGTTTTCCTTCATATGTGTTGATTCGCCATTAAAATCGCTCATTCAGTTTTTTTTTTCCAAACACATTTAAAACATTACATTTAAACAGCATTCATGAGCAACCAGTCATGGGTACCAGAGGCGTGACCACGGGGGGGCTGGGGTGGGCACTGCCCCCCCAGAGACAAGCCGTGCCCCCCCCTGCGAAATGCTCTGTCTGTCCAATGAAAACTCTGGAGAAGAATAACATTTGATTTTCAAAACTGGTTTGCTTTCCAATTGGCCCATTTGAATTTGGGGCGAATCCGACAGTGTCTCCTCCACTAGACAGGCACCGTGCTGCTCACAGTTCACTTCGCCGCACATTTTGCAGCACATTTTGAACTTGTTGACGGCATTCTTTAATTAAAACAGTGTATATGTTCCATTCTTCTTTTATTTTCTGGTTGGTAACATCAAAGGCTATGCATAGGTGGTTTATTAAAAAGCAGACATCTTCAACCTCTGTCCCTCCACAAGCTGCTGGCTCCATGGTTGGGCCCAGAACCACTGCTACCAACACGGAGCACAGCGCGCCCACGTCGGGAACTGAAACTCCAAAAGATGTAGATAAGCCTACACAATCCTCCAGCTCTGTGCCCGTGTCGGGTACTCCAAACCTCTGCCTTCAACAAAATATACAGTCCGGTCTGCCTGACTTAAATATGGATAGCCCATCCCAGCCCGTTTTAATTAATTATCCCAAGTGCGCATTCGGAAAGACACTCAGATGTTTTAGTGCAAGCTGGTATCAGTCTCGACCATGGCTTGAATATTCTGTTGTCCGTGATGGCAGCTTTTGCTTTGCCTGCCACAAATTTAGTGTTTCCAATTCGGACCGCGAGGACATATTCACCAAACACGGCTACACTAATTGGAAAAAAGCTCTAGAAAAAGATGGTGGCGGCTTCCACAAACACGCGTCTAGTATCCCGCACGTCAGAGCCATGTCTGCATCACAGCACTCATCACTGGTGTGTCTTCAGCTGCATGCGAAAGCTCTTTCTCTACTTTGAACCGCATTCTCACTCCACTCCGCCGAACAATGCTGCATTCAAGGAAGAGAAATTTAGTCATTCTGGCACATGAGAAAAACATCACAGAAAATCTAGACATGAATGAATTTATTTCAGAATTTGCCAAGAGTAACCGCAGACTGGTCCTGTAGATAATATCCAGGTTAAACACTGGAAACTGATGTCCTATAGCCTCCCATGACTACAATAAGCCACGTTTCTGTTCTTGCTCTTATATGTTGTATACATTTGACTTTATTGATATTTACCTTGTAGATGTAGTTCTATATTTGCTCACAAAAAATAATACAAGTTCCATTGCCTCTGTTAATTTTATTGAACAATGGGTTATGATTTATGCCACAATTTTTGCTTTTATATGTTATATAAAACTGTGTTTTTATTATTATTTGACTCCCCTACAAAAATGGGGATGGATGGATGGATATTTTTTGCCCCCCCAGACAAGCCAAATGCCCACCCACACATGATGTTCTTGTCACACCTCTGATGGGTACCCAATCCCACTTGCACCTATCTAATTTAACATTATTAATTAATGTTACCTTCACCTGTTTGGAATGTGAAACAACAATAAGAGTATCAATAGAAGACCTCCACAGAACTGCAGATTGTGTAAAGCCCACATAGACAGTACTCTACCCAGAATTTGAAAGGATCCTGGAGCTCTAATCAAAACCAAATGATAGATTGTTGTGTATATAACAAAACACTGTTTTGGCAAGCCTTTAATATTTGATCAATACAATATATGTTTTGAATTCAGTCCCTTTCCTGTTTTCATCTTCCAGTTGGTCTGTGTTGGACTTTGTTACTTATGTTTTACTTGCTCTGTTTCATGGCATCCACAAGTGGTTACTCTTGCCATATATTTGCAAATTTTATTTATCCTTCAAATTTGGATTTGTCCTTTTCCATATTCTTCATGTCCAGTCCAGCTTCTTCAATTTCATTTCCCTGTTGGCGCATTGTACAGTTTTCTATAATTCAGTGTTCTTCTATGCTAATACTAATATACTGTATTTTTTTCTGCACTTTCTTTTATTGTGAACTGCATACTGTTATCTCATTCTTTCTGTCCTGCTGCAGGTGTCAGTGTTTGTCTAGTACTTTTTCTTTTGCATGAATGCACTTTCTAACAGTGCCAAAATGCAAATAAAAATTTTAAATGACTCAGCTAATTTTTCCTCCTCTATATGTGGCTCTGTTTGAGCTTGCTTAAAGACATGACTTGATCTGTTAGAAAATTTTCTCTCTGTATGGTGAGTGAATAATTGTTGTTTCTAACATTTCAAAATGTAATTGAAAGTCATTTTTCTATTACTAATCTCACATTATGTCTTATTCAAAATTAAAATTAAGTTTAAATGTGCTGTTTTGTTCTGAATGCCATATTTGCACTATTTGCCAAACTTCTAAATGCTGGTAAAATATAGTATGTGACTGTTTTGATGAGACATCCGTCTAACTGCTCACGCTATTACTTACAAATCAAGTCAGATCCCCAAACTTTTTCTAAAGGTTTGTTCTTCTATTCTTATTTGCCAATTAAGTGATCATCAATTATGAATTTGAATGAGATTTTCGTAGTAGTTACTAAAAACCCTCTGAATACTCAACAACTGTGCAGCTTGGAGCTGTGACACATGCCCAGTTTATTTGTTCAGATTCTAAAGTGTAGATTTTTACATGCCTTAAGTGCACACCATGGCAATATGTCATGTTATTCCTTAAGACACTGTCCAAAAGATATATCTTTTGATCATTCATAACAGATTTGTAAAATCAATCTCTAGCACCTGCTTGACTGTTATCCCATCAAGTATTATTAGACATCACCCTCACCTCTAGTCTTGAAGTTTTCTTTGTGTCCTCAAACCACAATGTGGTTTGTTATGGAGATCTATCGGCTTCTATAGACATGCTCAACTTACCCATTGCATGGTTCTGCTGCTTTGTTCCTACATCACTCCAACATTCTTATATGTACTGTAGCTTCTGTAGTGTCATTCAGTCTCATTTGCAACATCCTGCTTCATCTTAAAAAAAACATTTTTTTTATTGAGCATTCAGAACTGCATCTTCCAGTAAATGTTATCCTGTCATTTTGGAGTAGGTGGTTCTACTTAATCGACTAATTTGCCAACGTCCAATAAACATAGTTTCTTGGTATGTTCATGTCCATGTTAATACATCTTTCCACCTTTTCCTATTTGTTCCTGTTCTTTATGTGACAAATGGAAAAACTGCATTTTTAGCTCCAGTAAGATATTCTGCAAGTACTATGGACTGGGATATCCTGCAGGGATCTTATAGTGAGAACATTGAGAAGGTTGTTGACTGCACAACTGACTACATCAACTTCTTTATGGACATTGTAGTTCCAGTAAGAACAGTACGCTGCTATGCTAACAACAAGCCATGGATTACAAGTGACATCAAGGGCCTTTTGAACCAGAAGAAAAGGGCTTTTGAAGGCGGTGATCAGCATGAGCTCAAGCGCGTGCAGAAGGAACTCCGAGTCCAGCTTAGGGTGTTGAAGGAGCAGTACAGGGAAAAGCTGGAGCAGACGTTGCAGAATAACAGCATGAAGGAAGTGTGGGATGGGATGAAGATCATCACTGGCTGCAGCTGAAAGCGGGGTGCTACCATCAAGAGAGACGTGGAGAGAGCAAACCCGATGAACAACTTTTTTAACAGGTTTGACCACCCTAACCCACTCTCACCACGGAGTACTGCACCCTCCACCCATCCTTCTGCTGATACCAGCATAGGAGAGAGTCTACCCCAACCCACAGTCACAGCAGCCCAGGTAAGCAAAGAGCTGAGGAGACTTTGTGCCAGCAAAGCAGCAGGTCCAGATGGAGTATCACCACGACTGCTGAAGGCCTGTGCTTTGGAGCTAGGGAGTCCTCTACAATGCATCTTCAACCTGAGCCTGGAACAGAGGAGAGTCCCGAGGCTTTGGAAAACATCTTGCATCACCCCAGTCCCAAAGGTATCACATCCTAGTGAGCTGAATGACTTCCGGCCTGTCGCTCTGACGTTGCATGTGATGAAAACCATGGAGCGGCTGCTGCTTCACCACCTGAGGCCACAGGTCCGTCACTCCCTCGACCCTCTGCAGTTCGCATACCAGGAGAAAGTGGGAGCGGAGGATGCCATCATCTACATGCTACACCGATCCCTCTCCCACTTGGACAGAGGCAGTGGTGCAGTAAGAATTATGTTTCTGGACTTCTCTAGCGCCTTCAACACCATCCAACCTCTGCTCCTTAGGGACAAGCTGACAGAGATGGGAGTAGATTCATACCTGGTAGCATGGATCGTGGACTATCTTAAAGAAAGACCTCAGTATGTGCATCTCGGGAACTGCAGGTCTGACATTGTGGTCAGCAACACAGGAGCGGCGCCGCAGGGGACTGTACTTTCTCCGGTCCTGTTCAGCCTACATACATCGGACTTCCAGTACAACTCGGAGTCCTGCCACATGCAAATGTTCGCTGACGAAACTGCTATCGTGGGCTGGAGGAGGAGTATAGGGACCTAATCAAAGACTTTGATAAATGGTGCGACTCAAACCACCTACACCTGAACACCAGCAAAACCAAGGAGCTGGTGGTGGATTTTAGGAGACCCAGGCCCCTCATGGACCCCATGATCATCAGAGGTGACTGTGTGCAGAGGGTGCAGACCTATAAATACCTGGGAGTGCAGCTGGATGACAAATTGGACTGGACTGCCAATACTGATGCTCTGTGTAAGAAAGGACAGAGCCGGCTATACTTAATAATAATAATAATAATCCTCACAGGTGGCGCAGTGGTAGTGCTGCTGCTTTGCAGTAAGGAGACTGTGGAAGATTGTGGGTTCACTTCCCAGTTCCTCCCTGTGTGGATAGTGCTTTGAGTACTGAGAAAAGCGCTATATAAATGTAATGTATTATTATTATTAAGGCTGGAGTCCTTCAACATCTGCAATAAGATGCAACAGATGTTCTATCAGACGGTTGTGGCGAGCGCCCTCTTCTACACGGTGGTGTGCTGGGGAGGCAGCATAAATAAAAGGGACGCCTCACGCCTGGACAAACTGGTGAGGAAGGCAGGCTCTATTGTAGGCACGGAGCTGGACAGTTTGACATCTGTGGCAGAGCGACGGGCACTGACCAGGCTCCTGTCAATCATGGAGAATCCACTGCATCCACTAAACAGTATCATCTCCAGACAGAGGAGCAGCTTCAGCGACAGACTGCTGTCACTTTCCTGCTCCACTGACAGACTGAGAAAATCGTTCCTCCCCCACACTATGCGACTCTTCAGTTCCACCCGGGGGGGTAAACGTTAACATTATTCAAAGTTATTGCCTGTCTGTATAACTGCATTGTTAACACTCTTTAATTTAATATTTTCTTTATCAGCATGCTGCTGCTGGAGTATGAGAATTTCCCCTTGGGATTAACACTAGAATTACCAGAGCCTACGAAAAAACTCGTAGATCCGGCCCACCTTAAATCGCTTCTTATAACCGTTCTCACCTCTCCGCCAGCGTCTGTTGTCATCTAAATGTACTGATAAAGACAAGCTGCCAGCAGCCGGCTATTCCATCCCCCCAACGACTTAGAACGTAAACGAGCTTTTCCCAGTTCATGCCTTGATTGATTATCTGGGAGTGACGTGGAGTTTTAGAGTAGAAATAATAGATTGTTATTTGGAACACATGCATTTCATATGTGTTGCATTTCTACAGTAATCTGTGTAAACACATTGTTAAAACAGAAACATTTTACAATAGTCTAGTAGCAAATGACAAAATGTAGGCATAAACTATATAATGTATGAAGCCTGAAGTCCAAATATCAAAGAAACACTTTCACAAAAGGTACAAAAAAAAAGCCACCACCAAAAAAAGCCGCCTTAGTGTGCGACATTGACACGCATTAGCTATCACTGCTTCCGTGGTGCAACAGTATCAGTCGCTGACTGGGAATCCGAAGGTCATGAGTTTGATCCTGCACAACTCCATTTTGAGAAGTGTTCTTATTTTCACTATTTTAGAATAAAAAGATACATTTGATTTCAGTCTGTAACAGCCGGTGTAATTTATGATATTTGTAAAGGTTAGCTTTATTTTTTTTTTAACTCTTTTAGGGCGGATGTCGACTTTTGTCGACAGGAGGGGTTGAAGGCGAATGTCGACAAAAGTTGACATCCAGGGATAGAGGGCGACAATCAGCTGTTAATGGCGACAAATCTCACTGTCACGTCACAGGCATTCCCTCTGTGCTTGGAGGAATGCTAGACTCGTTGACTCGGCAAATAAACATTGCGTGTGCGTGAGTTGCGAAATGTAAACAAAGGCAAGATGGCACCGACATGTGAAAAGGCAGCGAAGCAAGTGCAGAAAAGAAAACACTTGGCAGACGTTGTTTTGCGCATTATCGCGGAGTCGGACTCTTGATTTTTCAGAATCGGACTTTATTGGCAGTGATCAGGAGATCCAGCAAGAGAGTTAGAAGCAGGCATCAGCTGATCAGACACCAGCCGATGCCGCGCCAGCGGATCTGCTGCCAGTTGAGTGCCTTCGCGCAGCCGATGCATCTACGGCAAGGTTCGCATGGGATAAATACACATACATTGATCCGTTGAGAGCCGATCTGGCTACCGGAGTTTACAAGACGGCATGGCTTGCTTTTGGACACGACAGATCACCAGCTGCTGTACTTCAGGCTGCTCTCTCCTGATGCTGCTTTTCAGCTACTGTCAGACGAGACAAACAGGTAGGCAGAGATTTTTTTTGAATCACGGGCTGCGTTTGCATCGCATTCTCGTTTTTCAAAGTGGAAACCCACAACGAAAGACGAGATGAAGCGCGCTGTGGCATTACAAATAGAGATGGGACAGAACTGGTGATATAACTTCAGGGAGCATTGGTCCAAATGTGTTTTGTCCCCTGGTGGCTTAGGTACGTGCTGCTGCAAAGTTTTATTCACTTCTGTAATAAACAGAAGCAAATCCCATGGGGTGAGCCAGGCTATAATGCCATACATAAAGTTCATAAAGTTTCAGAAGATGAAAAGAGGTGACAATATGGTTTTCATGCAGGCAGAAAACTTGGTGGCAGTGGCATGGCACGATGGCAAATGGGTGACTTGTCTCTCTACAGTACACACTAACAATATATGTTAGAAAATGCAGCAACAGACAATTGAAAAATAGGCATCAAAACAACACATATTGTAAGGAGTGCAATGTGGCAATGACTGAAATTGGCTGCTTTGAGCGAGATCAGACTTTGCTGTGTAAAATGTATGTGATATGTATGTGAAATCATAGAGTATGCAGGCTCATACAACATGCAAGACAGTAACATTTGTCAAAAGTAAATATTTTTTGTTGATTTGATATATTAAACAATTGCTTTGTGTTCTTTTTTAAAAAATGTTAGTTTTTGGAAAAATATTCAGCCCTGGGAGAAAAGAAACAAAAAAAAAATTAGCCCTAAAAGAGTTAAATTCACTTTTCATTGTTTCAGTCGCGTTCAGGATCCTTCCCTACCGCCCCCCACCTGACACTGCTGTTTTCACATAAAGATGCGCTATAGTTCTGCAGTGTATCATGATACATACGACCACGTGTTTTTTCCCCCAATATTGCCAGTCTCCACATGTTGCTGTATGCTGTTTCTTTTGTACTCCAGGACATGCAGAGGAAAGCATAGTAAAGAGCAGTAACTTAGCGCTATATGCAATCATCAGACACTCCCCATCTGACACTGCTGTTTTCACATAAAGACGCGCTAAAGCTCTGCAGTGTACTTGTGACTGCATTGTGGTACCAATGCTTGCGAACTGAAGTGTCTGCATGCACTTTTCGTGGCATTATACGTATATTTTTTGAGCATGCCCATGTGGCTCAAACACAGGAACATATGTTGATGTAAAAGTATAACAAAACAAGTGCACTTTTATTCAAGACTATAACCGAAGAAAAAAGAAAGCAAGTTACAGTAGGCGGTTGATATGACAGCTTGCGTGGTGCAATGCTAAGAACTGCTGATTTCCATTCTGTGCTATATAACTGTTAACATTTGAATCTGATGATTGCATATAGCGCTGTCTTATTCAGTGTGCGCAAGAACATGCAGGTGGCCAGTTGCTGAGTGCTACAACGCACATTTTAAAAAAAGAAAGAGACAAATATATGTGACATTTTGAAGAAATCATTTTATGATGCGAATAGTACCAATCAGAAAACATCGTCGAAGTAATGCAATATTATTTGAAAACGAACAGCGTCAGATCGGGTGTGAAGTTGTACTGGCACTGTTTGAGTCAGAACAGAAGCTGAATAAGCTGAAAAAGCTCCTGTTCTGACTTTTAAGTAAAAAAGCATGAATTAATCAACAGAAATAACCGCGATTGACATTTTAAAGTTAACGATTTACAGTGCATACCAATTTATAAATTCAATGTCCGTTTGAGGAAAAAAAAAACACTTTCTTCAAAGCTGGGAATCGAACTCACGTCTCTGTAGCACAGCGGGGGGCCTGTGTTCCAAGTCAACAAACCGTAGCGTTAAGCCACGGAAGCTGTTTTATCATCCTTGAACCTTTTGTGAAAGTGTTTATTTGATGTTTGGACTTCAGGTTTCATAGATTCTATAGTTTATGCCTATATTTTGTAACATTTATTACTAAAATATGAAAAAGTTTCTGTTTTAGCAATGTGTTTACACAGATTACTGTAGAAACGAAACACGCATGAAATGCATGTATTCCAAATAGCGATCTATTATTTCCATTCTAAAACTCCAGCAGTTCAGTCACTCCCAGATAATCAAACAAGGCATGAGCTGGGAAAACTTAGTGAATGTTCTGCGACAGTGGGGGATGGAATAGCCGGCTGCTCGCTGCTCCTCTTAATTGGCACATTTAGAAGACAAAAGAGAGGTGAGAACGGTTTTAAGGTGGGCCGGATCTACGAGTTTTTTCGTAGACTTTGGTAATTCTAGTGTTAATAAAGTATCTATCTATCTATCTATCTATCTATCTATCTATCTATCTATCTATCTATCTATCTATCTATCTATCTATCTATCTATCTATCTATCTATAAGATGAAAAAAGGATAATAAGTAGCAGGATTTGCAAAGCAATGCTCATCCAACTGCAGAAGTCAACAAAATAACAGCAGGCAAATATGTTAAGAAAAGTGGAATAAACAATTAATTTTAAACAAGCAAAAATGCTACCTTAACACAGTGAGTAATCATCATTTTGAAAATGATGCAGTAGTCATTGAAAAAGGATCAAAATGGAAATTTGTTTTTATTGCATTTTCAAATATGGGACAAATTTGTCTTTTCCATAATTAATTTCATTGTTTAGCATTTAGGCCTAATAGACATAAGCTAACAGTGAGGATTTACGTGAGATTGTCACGTTATCTTGAAAGGGGAAGCTGAATAATTGATGGCCAAAGTATTGAGGTTGGCATTGGATGTCTAAAAGGCATTTGGCAACAGATATACAGTATACTGGTTCATAAATTTCTGAATCTAGAGAAACATAACATACATTCCAGATTGATGGGATTTTGATGAATACACACTCACTACCTATTAAAGGAACAGCATTTTGTGGTGCTGCAACCCTCACCAGGGAGAGCAGTTGAGAAGCAGAGATGGGATGAGATGTTTTGTGAATAAAGACTATTTTTTCTTTCTTTTTTTAATTAGGAAGAAGGATGCTTGTGAAATAAGATAAAAAAATTCTATACTTCACTGAGGGGTCCCGCTCATAGAAGGGTTCTTTACTATTGAAAATTATGATTAATCACTTATGGCATTTAATAGTCTAGATGTGAATGTGCCAGCAAAGAGTGCAGACTGGCCAAATTTTATCCTTATGTCCTTTGAACTTAGAAATAAACACATTATATTAGTGGGCTTTATTTAATTGTATGAGGTCCTCCCTACAAGTAAGGCATGGTCAAGTTCCACAGCCACATGAACTTGCTATTAGTGTTTGTATTGTTAGTTTACAAAAAATTGTAGTAGCTGGTCTTTCTCTGTCTCCTGGAATATTATTCAGGAAAAGATCCCAGTCGTCCCACAGGAGAAAGTCTTTCCGAGACTAAGGTAATAAAGCTTATGGAGCCATTTCTGGACAAAGGCAGAACTGTAACATCAGTTGCGTAAAGTGCAAGAGGAGCTTCCATCTGCAGCTAAAGTCATTTGTGTACTGAAGTAGCATTGCACATGAACTTTGTCTGCATGCCTATATCTACTTTGACTTTATGCTGTAGAACGATAAGTAAATAAATATAGGTAAATGTAACATGAATGTAAGTTTAATGTCATTGTGCTCTGTACAAGAAATTATTTGATAAATTCATTCACATATGTAGGCCCAAGTTAGCACACAGGGGCTGTCAGCATTTAGAAACCACTAGTCTAGCAGTTTGAAGAATGAAGGGGACAACTGCGAAGGCATTGTGCTATTCTTCTATTTTGGAGATGGGGTTGAGTCCTTTCCTTTCCATGTTTGGAGACCAGAGAGAGCCTGTATGTGGAGCAGACCGTATACTGTATAAGGCTTGGACTGCTGCCAAAACACTTGGCAGCCGATGGACGGAAGATTATGTCATCCGTCCGGAAAATCCTTTCAGCGCAGTGACGAAAATGACAAACTATACACAAAATGTTGTCATGGCTTCCTTTTGTCTGTAATGCTGCATAAATCGTCAGTAAAGAAAGCTAAGTTAATTTTTCTCTTATGTGATTTTTACCGCCGTATCACTATGGGAGGGATATCGCCTTTTACATTATATCTATATGGTTTCTGGTTACTTAAAATGCCGCAATTTAAAAGAACATATTCCAACTAGGAGCAATTGCCCTAAAGGAAACAGTAAATAACATTCGATGTGGCTTTTATATAAGTAACATATAAATATTTTTCATATAAAGAACATCACAAAGCATAATTGCAAATGGTACTTTACACGATACCTTGGCGAGCTCTGTTAGCCCTGCTGTTTTGTTGAAGGACATAAGTGTAGCAGATTGACTGGCAGGATGACACCCAACCTTTTGATGCATCCAGACAGAGCCATCTTTCGCCTTTACGCCTGGTGCAGCTGCGTTGTACTTATGTGTGACTGGACATTTCTTGTGGAGAGGGCTTCTGTTCTGTAGAACCCTCATCCTCATCTGAGTTCACCTCTGTTATAGCACGTCTTTATTTGAAAACAGCAGTGTCAGATCAGGGGGAGTGTGAACGTGACTGAGAGAAAAAAACAATAAAAAAAACCTGCTAACCTTTACAAGTACCATAAATTTACACCAGCTGTTACAGACTCAAATCAAATGTATGTTTTTATTCTATAATAGTAACAATAAGAGCAGCTCACTACTCAAAACGGTAATTCTGGTAAGTGCCTGGAATCAAACCCACAACCTCCTAATAATGAGTCAGCCGTTCTTACCGCTGCACCACCCAAGTGGTCGTGTCAGTGTTATACCCTAACCTGATTTATTTTTCTTCGGTTATATTCTTGAATAAAAGCACATTTGTTTTCTTATACGTGTACCTTTTGTGAAAGTGTTTATTTGATATTTGGACTTCATTCATGACCATTATACACTTCATGTCAAAATTTTGTCATTAGTACTATAACATGAAAAAAGTTTCTGTTTTATGTACAGTATGTATTCAGCATTTCCTGTCATCTTACATTTACTCAGATTGTTGTAGACACGGAACACACATGAAATGCATGTGTTCCAAATAACAATATATTATTTATCCTATACTCCAGGCACATCACAGCCAGATAAAAGACTTGAGCTGAGAGAACTTTTTGCCCGAGTTGAGCTGCGGCAGTGGGGGGAGGGATAGCACGCTGCTTGTGCAGATTGACACATTTGCAAAACAAAACACACTAATGGAGAGGTGCAACGGAATTTAAAGTGGATTTCAAGTTTTTTGTAGGCTTCAAGGATTCTAGTGTTAACGAGTTTTGAACCCACATTTTATTTTCATTATACAGGGTTAGCCTTAGGGTGCCCCAAAGATTTATGATCTTTTTGTCTCTTTCATTACAATATATATATATAGAAATAAACACAATATATATAGTATGCTCAAACCATTTGAACTGATTCTTCCCAATCCAGAGAAGCAGCAATTCTGGTCATCTTTCTTATTTAGCTCCTATCTCAGAGAATAAGCCTAGTAACGCTGAACAGTAATCTCAGTTGTGCATTTAGAGTCTATTCTCAGTGTTTGTGACACTATCTGTGGTTGGAAATGTAGACTGACTAGTAAATCGAAAGCTTCATCCTACTTCATCACCAAGATCCAGCACAATGTTCAAAAAACTGCTGCCACTGCAATGATTTTTTGTTCAATCTCATGATCACCTCTTTCCTCACTTGAGAATAAGATCCTCAAGTACTGGAACTTCTTTGCTGCTTACCCTTTGCATAAAAAGAAAAGATCGCCCTTTACAGGAGTGGTCCATGACCTCAGATTTGGAGGTGCTAATTCTAATCCCACTGAGAACTGTTCCACTTCATGTAGTCTGATGAAGCCAAGAAGACAACAGCAGAGATGCAACCCTTAGGTCCCCAAACAAGATACATTCCAATCCTCACCTGTGTCTTGGTATCTTGTCCTTGAAAACCATGAACATGAAAGGCAACAAGGTGCTAGCGTTACACAATACAATACCCACACTGAACAGACTAACACAACTCTCACACTGCAAATATACGGACTGAATAGCACAAAGCAGCAGTCCTGGAACTCTATACTCATGGAACACTTACCTCAAGATTTTATGGGGTACATTGTCTTAAATATTTCCAAATCAAGAAAGCACATGTAGAAAAAATTAAATACCCATGTAACATCAGTTTGCTTAATTTACTATATGTAAATTGCTGCTCTGAAAATACACTAAATAGAAACATTTTTCTGATTAATTTATTGTGTTTGGACAAAAGATGATCAATACAGGGCCTGTGTGGTGTCAGTAAGGGATATACAACTGGGGAGCCAGGTGCTGTGCTAACAATTTCTTATCGACAGTGGCAAGATATGTCAATAGGAGAGTTATTTTGATGTCTAATTAAATAAAAAGTAGCAAAACTTATCTCCAAATATTTTGTGAGTTTTTAAAACAATACACTGACTATATGTAGAAATGTTTTGCCATACAATCTTCAGTCAGTAACAACAGTGAAAACACTGTAAACTAAGGAAAACTGAATAATAAAAATTCTATAGTTGCTGGACTGAGTATAGTCTACAAAATCTGGCAAGTCACCCATAACCACTCTCTTTGCTCTTCTTAAAACAATTTAATTGCAATATTACCTCTGTATCATTTTCAAAAAAATATACTACAAGGCTTAGTAACCATAGACTTGTAATTGCAACAACAAACATGACCCTCTTACTGTTATTTACAAAATAACAGTAGTCTACACAGAAAACCTCATTACACCCCTTTTAGGAGAAAAAATAATTCACTTCTAACAAGATCTTTATTTAGAAAGATTTTTTTCCTTTATCTACTCACACAGCTTATGGTCTTGCTGTAATTCATCCATCCATGTACCAGTTTTATTACTTACTCTTTACTGGTTGTAATTGAGGGAACCAAAGACTAAGCTGGTGGGATTTTTCTGGACTAAACTAACATTCACAATTTTGGAATGTGGGAGGAAACTTCACTATCTGGGGAACATGCAGATTTCATCATTGTGCTGACCTGCCCCAATTTAAAATGTCTGCTTAGTAATTTAAACTGATGAGTTGATCATGCAAGCTCCCTTCTGCCTTCTGTCTATTTAAAGTAGTTGCATTGGAGTATCATTTAATAAAAGAAGACATAAAGCATACTTCATTGCTATTCAAGCCACAATTGACATGTTGATCATTTTAGAGAGCCACATTTATGTGTATATGTATGCACTGTACAGTATACACTCTGTGTCCAGTTTATTGGGAATACTAATCTAATGCTGGATAGGATCTCATTTTGCTCTCAAAATAGCCTCAATTTTTTAAGTCTTAGATTCCACAAGATGCTGGAAACATTTCTTTGATATTCTAGCATGATTGACATGATTGTATCATGTAATTTCTGTAGATACACTATATGGATAAAAGTATTGGGACACATCTGTCAATTATCAAATTCAGGTGTTTACATTAGACCCATTGCCAGAGGTATATAAAATCAAGCACCTTGCCTTGCACTCTCCATTTACAAGCATCCGTAAAGTTATTGGGTTGTTCTGAAGAGCTCAGTGACTTTAAGTGTGGTACTATGAAAGGACGCCACCTTTGCAATAAGATGGTTTGTGAAATGTCATGCCTGCTGGATATTCCACAGTCAACTGTAAGTGGTATTATTGGAAAGTGGAAGCATTCAGGAACAACAGCAACTCAGCCACAAAGTGGAAGACCACATAAAGTCACAGAGTAGGGTCAACAACTGCTAAGATGATTCCATAGCTGAAGAGTTCCATAGTTCCACTAGCATTAATGTAAGCACAAAAACTGTGCAGCTGAAGATTCATGGAATGGATTTCCATGGACAAGCAGGTGCATTGAAGCATCTCATCACCAAGTCTAATGCCAAATGTCAGATCGAGTGGTGTAAAGCACACCACTACAGGACTGTGGAGCAGTGGAAACATGTTCTATGGAGTGACAAATCACGCTTCTCTGGTCAGGTGGATGAGTCTGGGTTTGGCAGATGCTGGGAGAAAGATTCCTGCCTGACTGTACCTTGCCAACTGTGAAGTTTGCTGGAGGAGGGATAATGTTTTAGGGCTGCTTTTCAGGGTTTGGGATAGGCCCCTTACTTCCAGTGAAAGGCAATCTTAATGCTTCAGCATACCAAGACATTTTGGACAACATTATGCTTACAACTTTGCGGAAACAGTTTGGGGAAGGCCCATTTCTATTCCAGCATGACTATGCTCCAGTGCACAAAGCAAGGTTCAAAAAGACATCGTTGGATGAGTTTGGTGTGGAAGAATGTGACTGGCCCGCCCTCATTAAACACCTTTGGGATTAACTGCAATGGAGACTGCAAGCCAGACCAACTCATCCAACATCAGTGCCTGACTTCATAAATTCTCTACAGAATGAATGGGCACAAACTGCCACAGAAACACTCCAAAATCTTGTGGAAAGCCTCCCAAAGAAAAGTGAAAGCTGTTATAGCTGCAAAAGAGGGGACCAACTCCATATTAAAGTCTATGTATTTTAATGCAGTGTCATTAAATGAAATAATGGTCAGGCGTCCCAATACTTTTGTCCATATAGTGTACATCAGCTGCACAGTCATTCTGAAAACCTTCCATTCAGCTACTGCCCAAAGGTGTTCTATTGGATTCAGATCTGGTGTCTGGGAAGGCCACTGAAGAACACTAAACTCATGGTCATCTTCGATACATCAGTTTGAGACATAGTGTATCATAATACTGGAAGTAACCAATTGAAGATGGGTACATTGAAGTTATGAAGGGATATACTGCTTTAGAATAAAATTCCAATCCAATAATATCCAAAGTCCCAAAGCCTTCTGTTTTCAGTTTAGACATTTAACAAAGATAATAAAAACCCATGTTCTGTGGCTGTAGGCACTTTAATATATTTCTTAACATAGATAAGATGCTTTGACACTCCTAATATGATAATGGGCAACACCTAATGGTATTTTGCCATCTTTGTCTGGGTACCCTTTGGTCAAGCCCACTTCTCATTCATTTCTGTCCATCCATGCCCCTTATTTATTATGCTAATGAACAGCAACTCTTTGGCATTTTGCCATCTTTGTCTTCTGTTTTTTAAACCATGCCCTTCTTATTACTAATCCTTCTCCCTGACTTTGCCATGGGCTTTCAGGATATCAGTTCATTGGTGGAGTGTAAGACTTATCAGTGCATTTCAGTGTTTTAACTAACTGACAGTTTAATGCCATTCAGTGCTTAACAGTGCTAAAACTATATTGGTGAGATTATAGCATGCTTAAAAATAATAATATCTTACAATGTATAGAATCACTAAGTAATACAAGATGCTTATTTAAAATTGATTAACATTGCTTAAACATATTATACATTTTCATTTCTATGCATACTGTATTCTAATTATCCAGGGTGATTGTATATAAAAACTGTGGACTGGTCTGCTTGCTACTATAAGAGATGCCCTTTCAGTCTCAGCTTTCAAATCCCAGCTGAAGGCTCACTACTTCAGTTAGCATATCCTGACTAAAGCTGCTGATTAACTGTACAGACTGCATCTCTGTTGTTAGACCTTAGCACTAAAACATAAGTAACATGATAGTTATAATTTGTTACTAACCCTCACCTATTCTGTTTCTCTTCTCGGTACTCAAATGTGGCACTTGGTGCCATGGCCCACCTGCCAGGTTGTTTTGCCTGCCTAAGGTAAAGTCATCTCTGATGGAGGATTGCAGGAATCAACGGGTAGAGGGATCCTTTCATCGGATTGGCTGGCCCAGCGCTGTCTCAGCTGTGGAATGGCCAATAGGGGGAGGCAGCTTGATGGCTGAGGTCTCCAGGACTCTAACAAATTCAAATCCTATTATGTGATATCATCTACTCTGTACTGGTAATATTTTTATTTTACTATTATATTGAATTGAGGATTACTTGTGTTCTGTTCTGTGTATTGTATTGTATTTACTCCCTTCTTTTTGACACCCACTGCACACCCAACGCTACTCGCAAAGGGGTCTCTCTTTGAACTGCCTTTCCCGAGGTTTCTTCTATTTTTTTCCATAGAAGCGTTTTTTTAGTAAGTTTTTCCTTGCCTTCTTAAAGAGTCAAGGCTGGGAGGATGTCAAGAGGCAGGGCCTGTTAAAGCCCATTGCAGCACTTCTTGTGTGATTTTGGGCTATACAAAAATAAATTGTATTGTATTGTATATAAAATATCCAATAAATATTCATGTAAATATAATTCTATAGTACATGGTCAACAGCAATACTCAAAGAGCTGGAGGCAATCAAACAATGATTGATTTGGCCCAAAGTGTGCCAAAAAACATTCTCCACACCATTACACCAACAACACCACCCTGGACTGTTGACATAAGACAGGTTGGACTCATTGATTCATGCTGTTGGCATCAAATTTTGACACTACCATCTGTGTGACACAGAAGAAATTGAGATTCATTAGACCAGGCTATGTTTTTTATAGTCTTTAGCTGTTCAGTTTTGGTGAGTCTGTGCCATCTGCAGCCTCAGCTTTCTGTTCTTGGGCTATAGGAGTGGAACTCAATGTTGTTTTAGCCCATCATTCCTGAGGTTCTATGTTTTACGGTGTCTGAGATGCTTTTCTACAACCCATGGTATTACAGAGTGCTTATCAGAGCTACTGTAGCCTATCTGTCAGCTTGTACCAGTCTGGCAATTCTCCTCTGATTGCTCTCATCAACAAAGTGTATCCGTCCACAGAACTGCCACTTACTGGAAGTTTTCTGGTTTCCTCACCATTCTGAGTAAAGTCTAGAGACTATTTTGATTGGAAATGCCTGAAGATCAGCTGTTACAAAAATACTCAAGCCAGCCCATCTGGCACCAACAATCATGCCACTGTCGAAATGCCAGAGATCACATTTTTTCTAAACTTCTGATTTATGATGTGAACATTAACTGAAGTTCTTGACCTGTATCAGCATTATTTATGCATTACCCTGCCGCCACATGATTGGCTAATTACATAATTGCCTGGAGAACAGGAATAGAGGTGTTCCTAATAATTTATTGAGAGAACATATACATGTATGTTTTATACCATAACAATACAGTTTGATTTACCTATTTTTTATTAACAGGAGGCAGAAAGTATATTTTATCTGAAAATTTCTATAAAGTCAAGTTTTAAATTGCTTAGGAGATGCATCTGTCTTATAACTTTATTTGTTGAGTTTGTTAATATAACATGAAATTCTCAAGTCCATATGCTATATGGGGCAGAACTTTTTTACAAAATGAAATGTGTAAATATTATTTTCTTTTACTTTATTGTCTAGGAGTTTCAAAGGTGCCTATAATAACATAAACAAAGCAGCATACTAAATTAAAACTTTGCCTAGTATCTTGGCATTGCATAAAACTAATCACTGCTTCCTTAACTATTACTGTGGATTATGGCCAGCTTTTTTTATATGGTAACAGAACATCTCATACGTTGCAAAGCCGAGTAGGATTTAAAAACAGCTGCATGTCATCGAACATAAATTATAAAAATGAAAAACAAGGTCATTAGTTACACTGAGCAGGAACATCACAAATCTTTATTTAAATACCTTTATATTTCAAAATATAATCATCTTCACTATTTACAAAAGGGAAAAATGCCTTTTCAAGTAAAATTAATAGCAATAATTTCTTCATATATTTCATGTGCCTGGTATTTTTGTTCTATGTTAATATAACTGACATCCTCCTCTAAATACCAATTTTTTTTCCATGTTCAGTTTTCCTCACATGTCAGTACTTGTTAAATTCAAAGAAAAAAAATACTAGGTTCAAACTTATTTTTGTGTTTAGTGATGCATTCTAGGTTACTTGGTGGTGTGGTTGTTAGTGCAACTGCCTAATAAGTCAAACAACCTGGATTTCAATTCTGTAACTGACACACAGACTTTTTTTTTTTAATTTTTGCATGTTTTGTCTGTGTTTGTTAGGATTTCCCTCCCGTAGACCAAGTTTAGGGTTAAGTGGTGATTCCAAATAGGCACAGTGTGAGCGTGTGCATGAGTGGGCCCTGCAATGGACTGGCACTCAAGCCAGTTTATTGTGTTGTAGATTTTGTTTTTAAGGGATAAATTTGCCATTCTTGCCCATCAATCTGCACTCAATCCTTAATGATAAAGTGAATACATGTCTTCAGAAAGGTTAAAAACTTAAATCTTCCTTTCATAAAAGTATTTAGACTTTGTAGAAACTTCTTAGGCAGCAGTTACAGCTTTGAGTCTTTTTTGAATAAGTTTCTACAAGCATTGTACACTTTCATTTGGGCAGCTTACCCCATTCTTCCTGGCAGATCCTTTTAACCGTTGTTAGAGAAGCATCTGTAAACTGCCATCTTCACGTCTATCTACAGACTTTCAATGGGGTTAAAGTATGGGTTTTGGCTAGGCCTTTCATGAACAGTCAAAGACTTGTCCTGCAACCAATCCAGCATTTTCTTGGCTGTATGCTTCAGGTCATTGTAGTGCTGAAAGGTTAACTGTTACCCCAGGCTGAGGTTACATGCATTCTGTAGCAGGTTTTATTTAAGGACCACTCTGTATTTGGCTGCATACAGTACATACTTTCCTCAGTTATGAAAAAAGGTTACCTGATTCTGACAATTAAGAGTACTCATATTCTTACCACCACCACCATGCTTGACTGTGGGGATGGGATTAGGCAGGTGATGAGCAGTGCCTGGTCTTTGCCAGACATTGTGCTTGGAGTTCTGCCCAAAGAGTCCAATTTTTGTCTCATCAGACAAGAGAATGTTATTCCTCATGCTCTCAGAGTCTTTTAAATGCTGTTTGGCCAATTAAAAACAGGAATTAGCCACTCTACCATAAACACCTGAATGATGGAGTGTTGCTGACATGGTTGTCCTACCAAACGGTTCTCTCATCTCAGAAGAGGACCTCTGAAGCACCTGACTGCAATTTCGAGTGCTACAGTAAAGGTTCTGAATACTTAGATGAATGGAAGTTTTCCATTTTTGTTTTTTAATAAATTTGTAAACCTTTCTGTAAACATGAATACAGTACTTTCAATATCCACTGTATCTACAGAAAAATGTTGCTGAATTCCTAAGTTATTTCTATGTGGCAAATAGTAGGCAAATGAAAATCTTTTCATAATTAATGCTACCATAGTATTTATGGATCTTTTTTTAGGCTTATTTTGAAAAAGGTCTTTCTTCCTGCCTTTCCCAGATGAGGTATGCTAATGTAAGCTTTGTCCTTAAAAGATTATGATTATGTTAATTGCTTTTTTTCTTCATGTGTAAATCTTGTGTTTTCTTTACAGATTGCCAGGTGCAACTGACAGATGTATGCATTATTCTGTTTTGGTGATTTGTGATCTTGAATTGATTTGCTTTCAATACTCATTTGGAGTCTAACATTATGGAATATTGAAAAAAATCCGGGTTCATTTTTTCATAATAATGATGAAATTAGGTATTATCTCCAAAACAGGCTTTGTTTATTACAGAAATGAATGTTAAATTTTGTCAGCAATAAAGCAAATGTTGGAATAATATTTTTCACCTAGTATCATCTTTACACCTTCTACAGAAAAATGTCTTTTTTTGTTACTGTATATTTTCACTTTGCAGTTTTCTAAGAATAGACTAGGATGGGGGCGGCACAGTGTCGCAGTGGGTAGCGCTGCTGCCTCGCAGTTAGGAGACCTGGGTTCGTTTCCTGGGTCCTCCCTGCATGGAGTTTGCATGTTCTCCCCGTGTCTGCGTGGGTTTCCTCCGGGTACTCCAGTTTCCTCCCACAGGCCAAAGACATTCAGGTTAGGCGCATTGGTGATTCTAAATTGGCCCTAGTTTGTGCTGTGGGTGTGTGTGTGTGTGTCTTGCGGTGGGTTGACACCCTGCCCGGGATTGGTTCCTGCCTTGCACCCTGTGTTGGCTGGGATTGGCTCCAGCAGACCCCCGTGACCCTGAAGTTAGGATATAGTGCGTTGGATAATGGATGGATGGACTAGGATAGATGTCAAATTAAAATATCATTTGTTACTGCCACATAAAACTAAAGCAGGCAGCAATATCTTAAGATTATTTGTTTAAAATAAGCCATATTTTTATGACAGTTCTTCTACAGAATTAAACAATATTAAAAAAAGTAACACTGTGCAAATATAAATGTAAATTGAGCCTAGTAAGCGGCTTATGAAACATATACAGTATCTTAAATAATTGATAATTGAAATGTTTTGTAGCATCTGACAAAAAGAACAGGTACATATTATGAAATCTGCAAGTATTTACACATTAAAGTGTGCCAGAATTGTTGTGCAATTTACCTTAGCAAGCTTTAATGCACTTTTAACTGCACATTCATTTGTTAATTCATAATAAGAATTACTCTCATTTATGACTTTAGCAAATTTTCTATAGCAGTGTGGTGTTAGTAACATTTTGCTTATGTGTCTTTATGTGCTCTTTATTTAATTAAATACTACTGAATGGTGCTGACTAACCAATCTCTCTCTCTCATTCTTCCTAGGGCAGGAAGCGGAAGCAGAAGCAGAAACAGAAGCGGACAATGGCCAATAGTGAGGTGAATCGCATTGCAATTGTAGTCGAGGAACTCCAGGCACTCGATGAACAGATTCAGAAACTTCTGTCCAGACGAAGATACCTTAGAGATCTGAAGGCTCGGCTTTTGGATAAACCGTCTTCGCCATTTGTTATCGGCGTAACATCAACCCCTCGTTGTGCCGCTCAAGTCAACTTCACCCCTGCGCCTCGTAGGAGCGACACCGATGATGACCTCAGTGTATTTCAGCTATGCAGGCGAGGGTTCAAGGCCAGAACACCTCCATCGCCACAGGCAAGCATCGTAACACAGAACCGGTTCGACCCTCTAAGCGTCCCCAGTTCGCCTTCAGCTCCTGGTGATGTAATAGCGGTAGGTGATTCTATTGTTAGGAACCTCAATATCACTTGCCCTAATAGAAAATCTTTTGTTTCTTGTTTTCCCGGTGCTCGTGTCCGAGATGTGATGAGACGTGCGCCGGCAATCTACAAGAAGCACAAGAACAGGGCAGTTGGAGCAATTGTTTTGCATGCTGGCGTAAACGACATAAGGCACCGACAATCGGAGATCCTCAAGGCAGACTTCACTGCATTAATTAAAGAAACAAAGGAGAGGACCCCATCGGCAAAGATATTCATCTCGGGTCCTCTCCCTCTCGTCAGACGATCAAACGAGTACTACAGTCGTCTGCTAGGTTTAAACAACTGGCTGCAGGGCTTCTGCAAGAATCAAGACATCGGGTTCATCAACAACTGGGACCTCTTTTGGGAAAGACCGCGTTTTTTCAAGCGAGATGGCCTGCATCCGAACAGCTTCGGCGCCCGGGTCCTCTCCGAAAACATATCCAAGGTAATTCGTTTGTCTTGACTATCTATCTCTGCTTTTAACCCCTTCCGAAATGCCACTCCTGTGCTTGGTCATGATAATTGTTTAATAAAATCGTGCATTAAAAAGTGCACAACATAAATATTGTAATAACCAATCTTAATGCACAGAGAAAATCTAGGCAATACGGCATAAACACCAATAATTTAATTAAAGTTACTACTTTAGATGAACAATGTATTAAAACTATAAAAACAGATTATAGATTAAACAAAAATTACACACAGAGCGGCGCTAATAAAAATAACTTAATTCCTGTTCCATATATCAATAACGCACATAGTATTCATCTCTGCTCCTCCGAAACATTAAATATGGCACTATTAAATATTAGAGCTTTAACTAACAAGACGTTTTTTATCAACGATCTTATTAGTGATAAAAAAATAGATTTTATTGCACTAAGTGAAACAATTAGCTCAGATGGCGCAGCTGCTTTAATCGAATCTGTGCCTCTGGATTACAGTTTTACTCGTGCAGATCGCCAAGGAAAGAGAGGTGGCGGACTAGCAAACATTTACTCAAGCAGGTTAAAATGTAAAAATGTCAGTTTTGGTAAATTCAAGTCCTTTGAGTATCTCGCCATTGTTATTCAGGGAGATTCTCACGTTCTAGTATTATCCGTGTGTAGACCTCCAAAATTCAACGCGTCTTTCTTTGAGGAATTCTCTGACTTGATGTCAATCTTAATTACGACTATGACACACTCTTAATAGTCGGCGACTTTAATTTTCATATAGATAATCAATGTGACCAAAAAGTAAAAGAATTTATGAACCTCCTGGACTCTTTTGATTTGAGACAGCTCGTTAATCAGCCTACACATAAAGCAGGTCATACGTTAGACTTAGTAATTACTAAAGGACTAACAGTTGATATAAAACAGGTCATTGATATGGGTCTATCAGACCATTTTCTTCTACTTTTTAATATAGAATTAATGATAGAAAACACTCATGAGAAGCATATTGTTAAAAAACGCTTCTTTGACTCATCAGCAGCTTTAAAACTTACAAACTATCTAAGCAATCAGTCCGTTTATAGTCCCAACTATAATAGCGAGGATAATGTAAATAGTAAGGTGGAAAGATTTAATACTAAAGTGAGGGCTGCTGTTGACTTAGTTGCACCTGAAAAGACAGTTGAAAAATTTTCTAGCATTGTTATACCATGGAAGACCCAAAGAGTGTCTGATTTAAAGAGAACATGCCATAGAGCTGAGCGTAAATGGAGGAAAACTAAACTAACTATTGACTATAAAATATTAAAAGTTAAAATAACAGAATACAATAACACAGTCCGTCTTGAGAGGCGCTGCTATTTCTCTAAGACTATAAATAACAATGCTAGTAATCCCAGAGTCTTATTTTCGACGATTGATCGTCTGTTAAACCCAGGTAACTCAAAGGAATGCCTCCTAAGTACTTCCAGTAAAACCCGTGAGGCTATCGCTGTATTTTTCAATCAAAAAATTAATGATATTAGAAATAACATAGTATATCTCCCCAACACTAAGGATCCTCCTAAACCCCAGTACTCCATAATAAACAAATTAAATTCTTTCACTAGGATAGATTTACCTGATTTACATAAAATAATTTCTCAAATGAAACCCTCCACCTGTGCCGTTGACCCAATACCAACAAATTTTTTCAAAGAAGTATCGGGCGTGCTTATTGATAATGTTCTTGACATAGTAAATTCGTCATTAGATACGGGGGTCTTCCCAGACTGTCTTAAGACTGCTGTAGTTAAACCCCTACTTAAGAAAAATAATCTCGACCCCTCTGCTCTTGAAAATTATAGACCCATCTCTAACCTGCCTTTCTTAAGTAAAATTCTAGAGAAGGCAGTCATTATACAGTTAAATGAGCACCTCAATAAACATGCTATTCTTGATAAATTTCAGTCAGGTTTTAGAACAAATCACAGCACAGTAACTGCACTCGTTAAAGTAGTAAATGACTTGCGGGTAAATGCAGACAGAGGCCATTTATCTGTTCTCATCCTCTTAGATCTGAGTGCCGCATTTGACACCATTGATCATAATATTCTTAAGAATCGCCTTAGTCAATGGGTGGGCCTCTCTGGCAGTGTCTTAAATTGGTTTGAATCCTACCTGGCAGGGAGAAAATTTTTTGTTAGTTGTGGTAATTATAATTCAAAGACACATGATATCCTATATGGTGTTCCACAAGGCTCTATCCTGGGTCCGCTCCTCTTCTCAATCTACATGCTTCCATTAGGTCAGATTATCTCGGCACATAACATGAGCTACCTCAGCTATGCTGATGACACACAGCTGTATTTATCAATAGCACCTGATGACCCCGAATCTCTTGATTCGCTAACACAATGTCTAACCTGTATCTCAGAATGGATGAATAGTAACTTTCTCAAATTAAATAAAGAGAAAACCAAAATCTTAGTGATTGGCAATAATGGATACAATGAGGCTATTAGAAATAAACTGGATGCATTAGGATTAAAAGTCAAAACGGAGGTAAAAAGCTTAGGGGTAACCGTTGATTGTAATCTGAATTTTAAATCGCATATTAACCAGATCACTAGGACAGCATTTTTTCACTTAAGAAACAGAGCAAAAGTTAGACCTCTTATATCATCAAAAGATGCAGAGAAATTAGTTCACGCATTTGTTTTCAGTCGGCTAGATTACTGTAACGCACTCCTCTCAGGACTACCCAAAAAAGACATCAATCGTTTGCAACTAGTGCAGAATGCAGCTGCTAGAATCCTTACCAGGAAAAGAAAATTTGAACACATTTCTCCAGTTTTGATGTCACTACACTGGTTACCTGTGTCATTCAGAATTGACTTTAAAATTCTGCTTATGGTTTATAAAGCCTTAAATAATCTCGCCCCATCTTATATATCGGAATGTCTGACACCTTATATTCCAAATCGTAACCTCAGATCCTCAACTGAGTGTCTCCTTAGAATTCCAAGAGCAAAACTTAAAAGAAGTGGTGAGGCGGCCTTCTGCTGTTATGCACCTAAAATCTGGAATAGCCTGCCAGTAGGAATTCGCCAGGCTAATACAGTGGAGCACTTTAAAAAACACATTATTTTAACATGGCCTTCTCATAACTTCACTGTAATTTAATCCTGATACTCTGTATATCCAATTCATTATAATAACTATTCATTCAAAATCTGTACTAACCCCTACTCTCTCTTCTGTTTCCTTTTCCGGTGTCCTGTTGGTGGTGGCTTGCGCCACCACCATCTACCCAAAGCACCATGATGTTCCAACAATGATGGATGGATTAAAAGCCAGAAGTCTGTATGACCATCAGCATCAAGTGACTCCGTGAGAACCCTAACTACAAAGAGGACTATTTCATTTATGTTAGGTAGAATGCCCAGAGGGGACTGGGTGGTCTCGTGGCCTGGAACCCCTACAGATTTTATTTTTTTCTCCAGCCTTCTGGAGTTTTTTTTGTTTTTTTCTGTCCACCCTGGCCATCGGACCTTACTCCTTTTCTGTGTTAACTAATGTTGTCTTATTTTAATTTTGTATTTTGTCTGTTATTTTTCTGTTCTTCATTATGTAAAGCACTTTGAGCTACTTTTTGTATGAAAATGTGCTATATGAATAAATGTTGTTGTTGTTGTTGTTGTTGAATAAAGAATTGGGCGGCACGGTGGCGCAGTGGGTAGCGCTGCTGCCTCGCAGTTGGGAGACCTGAGTTCGCTTCCTGGGTCCTCCCTGCGTGGAGTTTGCATGTTTTCCACGTGTCTGCGTGGGTTTTCTCCAGGCGCTCCAGTTTCCTCCCACAGTCCAAAGACATGCAGGTTAGGTGGATTGGTCATTCTAAATTGGCCCTAGTGTGTGCTTGGTGTGTTTGTGTGTGTCCTGCGGTGGGTTGCCACCCTGCCCGGGTTTGGTTCCTTCCTTGTGCCCTGTGTTGGCTGGGATTGGCTCCAGCAGACCCCTGTGACCCTGTGTTCAGATTCAGCGGGTTGGAAAATGGATGGATAGATGGATGAATAAAGAATTTGTTTAGAACAGCAGGGGTACTCTGAATCTGCATGAACTAAAGTATAATTTCTAATCAGAAAATCCTAGGTTTAACTTTATATATAGTACTTTGCAGTTGTTTTTTTTATGTAAACAAAATGTGATAAGGGCGGCACGGTGGCGCAGTTGGTAGCGCTGCTGCCTCGCAGTTGGGAGACCTGGGGACCTGGGTTTGCTTCCCGGGTCCTCCCTGCGTGGAGTTTGCATGTTCTCCTCGTGTCTGCGTGGGTTTCCTCCGGGTGCTCCGGTTTCCTCCCACAGTCCAAAGACATGCAGGTTAGGTGGATTGGCGATTCTAAATTGGCCCTAGTGTGTGCTTGGTGTGTGGGTGTGTTTGTGTAAGGACTGGGTAATGTGTTAGGAACGAAAGGATGCCACATCTTTTGATAGAAATCAACATTATCAACCTACAGAGGGCTGAATTCAAAGACACCATGAAAATCAAAGTGAAAAAATGATGCGGCAGGCTAGTGCATTTTGCCAAAATTTCACTGCAGCAACTCAAAATCATATTCAATAGTTTTCATGGCCCCCACGTGCTTGTATGCATGCCTGACAACGTCAGGGTGGGCATGCTCCTAATGACACGATGGATGGGGGATCTCGTCCCAGATGTGGACCAGGGCATCACTGAGCTCCTGTACAGTCTGATGTGCAACCTGGTGACATCGGATGGTCTAAAACATAATGTCCCAGAGGTGTTCTATTGGATTTAGGTCAGGCGAGTGTGGGGGCCAGTCAATGTTATTAATTCCTTCATCCTCCAGGAACTGCCTGCATATTCTCGCCACATGCACCAGCATAGGTTCTGACAATGGTTCCAAGGATTTCATCCCGATAACTAATGACAGTCAAGGTGCAGTAGTCTAGCCTGTAGAGGTTATGTGCATCCCTACATGGATATGCCTCCCCAGACCATCACTGACCCATCACCAAACCAGTCATGCTGAACAGGCAGCATAATGTTCTCCATTGCTTCTCCAGACCCCATCACATCTGTCACACGTGCTCAGGGTGACCCTGCTCTCATCTGTGAAAGGCACAGGGTGCCAGTGATAGACCTGCCAATTCTGGTATTCTATGGCAAATGCCATTTGAGCTCCCCGGTGCTAGGCAGTGAGCACAGGGCCCACTAGAGGATGTCGGGCCCTGAGGCCATCCTCATGAAGTCTGTTTCTGATTGTTTGGTCAGAGACATTCACACCAGTGGCCTGCTGGAGGTCATTTTGTAGGGCTCTGGCAGTGCTCATCCTGTTCCTCCTTGCCCAAAGGAGCAGACACCGGTCCTGCTGATGGGTTAGGGACCTTCTACGGTCCTGTCCAGCTCTCCTAAAGTAACTGCATAGCTGCATGTCTCCTGGAATCTCCTCCATGTGTTTGAGACTGTGCTGGGAGACACAGCAAATCTTCTGGCAATGGCACGTATATATATATATATATATATATATATATATATATATATATATATAATGTGTCTCTGCTGCTGATCTCTTGGTTTCAGCATTAAAAAGGACTGTGTGCAGTGTTTGTAGGCTAGTGTGCTACTTGCCTTGGATTTCTGTAAGTCTAATCATGTTCCTCTGATGATGATTCCTAGTAGGAGTCGAAAGCTCAGGAATAAAAAACTATTTTAAGCTATGTGATTGATTTTCTCTCTTTGTGAATTTCCAGCTACAAATACTGTATGCAAACCGTATCACAGACATTTGCTTCCATATGTATATATCCTATTTGGACAGTAACAAATTGTTTCCCTTTGTGTCTGTGAAAAAAATTTTTTTTTAATAAGATCTGGGGTGTGCGCTACATTAAGATGCTTTAGAAATGCTTAAATGAGAAACATAAATCTTATTCAAAGGGCTTTAATAAAAAGTTAATACACTAAAATATGATTTTAATGTATGCCATGTGGTGGTATATATATAATTTTACTTGGCATTTAAATGTTTTGTTATTTGTTATATACTTAATTTATTTTATCTCTGCAGTTTGGTCACATTACAGTTTTTTGCGCTGTATTTTCCTTTATAAAATTGAATGCATAAACTACTGAAATTGCACACAAAATGCATTACTTCATTAACAATTTACAGTTGTAAATATACACTTACTGTAATAAATTAGTAATTGTTTAAATCAAATTATTTAAATTCATATCATTCATAATACGGCATTTGAAGCAGTAGAAATTGGTGCTGTTTCACAGCTTCAGAGACATGGGTTCAATCTTCAGGTCACTCACTGTCTTTATGGCAGTTATATTTTCCCTCTGTGCATGTGTGGGCTTTTTCACAGTGTTGTCTTGTTTCTTGTCAAATTGTAAAGACATGTGTTTTAAGTTATTTGGTGAGTAACTAAATTGAGCAAGTGTGGGGGTGTATACGATTGTGTCCTGTGATTTACTAGCTTTATATACTGGGTTAACAACCCCTGTCAAATGCCTAATCCTGCCTGGAATCAATTTATCACCCTGAAATCCTGTAATCAAAATATCATGTTCAATAAATATATGGATGGATGGATTGACAGAATGTAATATGCCAGACTCATTTGTTGTAAAATTACTAAAATGAAATAAAAAAACAATTAAAAAATATGGCAAAATAAAATACACACACACACACACACACACATATATATATATATATTTTTTTTTTTCTCAAATTAATTAATTCTGAGGAGATACAGTATGTACTACCCTTTTTACTTATTACTTGAATTGTCATTGAATTGAATATGTTGTTTTGGCTTTCATCTTAAACAGCCCTTTGTTCTTTTGTCACAGTACACTTTTTAAATCAGAGAATCTAGTCTCCTCCAGTAAGTAGCCATATTGCAATAACCTCACTTTTTTAGGAAAAGCTGTAGAATATTTGTACTGATATAAGCTGACAATGAGAAAGGACAGACAGCAACTGGGCCAGAAATGAAACAAAGTTGTGGACTGAAGGAGGCTCATAACTAGAAAGATTAGAATAACTGACCACCCTTAGCCAAAAACACAAAACAAACTTGTGGTCAGAAAGGGCATGCAATGATTCAGAATACCAGAAGAATGAGAAAAGAAGCAAAGGTTTAGTCTTTTATTTTTAAAAAATTCAGTCCAATCAAGGATACTTGGAGCTGGGTCTCACCACTATGCTAATGACAAAATCATTGTGCAGAACAGGATTTTTTTTGGATTGCCTTATTATTTCAGATAATTGCCTTTTTGTGCTTTTGTTTCAGCACACTTTTGTTAAAAATATATTTTATAAAGACTGTTTGAGGCCCTTCTTGTGTCTAGTTGGGGTTTTTTGATTGTGTTTAACCCCAGAAATGGTCATTTTCGGAACTATGAAGACTTACATGCTTTGGTATTTTGAGTGTTCATAACACTACAGGAGAACTGACTAGTTAAAAAAGTTCTACATATAGAAAACTTTTACCAGTCACTACCTTTATCAAATTCTGTAAGATTCAATCTCCTTCCCCCATGGGACAAACCTTGTAATTATAGATGAGAGTTGGAATATCTATTATTAATCATGTAGAGAAAAGCCAAGCAAAATGACACCTTTTATTGGCTAACTAAAAAGATTACAATATGCAAGCTTTCGAGGCAACTCAGGCACCTTCTTCAGGCATCGGCCCCTTCTTCAGGCAAGATGCCTGAAGAAGGGGCCTGAGTTGCCTCGAAAGCTTGCATATTGTAATCTTTTTAGTTAGCCAATAAAAGGTGTCATTTTGCTTGGCTTTTCTCTACATGATTAATAGCTAACACGGTACAACACCCTAGTACTATTATTAATCATGTTAAAAATACTTTAACAAGATCAAGCATATCATTGTTTTTTACTTGTTGTTATTGCAAGAGAGAGATGACCTGTCTTGTTAAGATCATTCTTCCGCGATACACCTTCCTGACCATGGGCAACATGAGATGATGAATTTTCTTGGCCTCAACTGTGAAGTCAATGAAAGAGGAACAGCCTTCCCTGTAATTGAGCTCTGCTGTTACACCACTAGTTTGACCACACCTTGTATAATCACTACAGTTGAGTTGGGTGGATAAAATTAACTGAATCAGAATCACTTTTATTTGCCAGGACCTAATACTGTATGCAGGAATTTAGTTTGGTAGCTTTGGAGCTGCTTATAAGACGACATCCTGGTTGGATGAATAATGTTTTCTTTTAGATCATGTAGACAGCTGGGTGTGTGTGCATTGTTTAACTGGGGAAGATGCACTATGGGAAGAAGGAAAGCTGATGGAAACATTGTGATGCTCTAAGCAATGTTCTGATGCTCTAGGAAATTCAAGATGTTGACTTGGCCTCTAAATTCCAAATATTTCCTTCTAATCAAGTACATATTGAAAGTACGAGAAAAACAAGTCTGATCCATAGAGGCCTCATCTCGCAATTTACAGAACTTAAAGGATCTGCTGCTAATATCTTGATGCCAGACACCACATCTTTAGAGGTCTTGTGGAGTCCATGCTTCTATGGGTCAGAGCTGTTTTAGTGGTACAAAAGAGACCTACATAATATTAGTCAGGTGGTTTTAATGTTGTGGATGATTGTTATAAATGGAAAAAACAAAAAAATAACCAAAAAAATGAAAAAGGAGAACAAATAGTGAAAATGGAGTGAAGATATGCCCAGTACCACCAGAATCTTAGTAGTAATTACTTGGCCATCACTTGAAACTATTTTGTTTAAAGTAGTGCCTTTCTTAAGAACAACAAAGATTTTTCTGCCCACTCCTTGTCAAAAAGTCATTCAAATCCTAGCTTTACTGTTTTTCTTCTTGTTTTCCAACACTGAGTTTATAAATGGAACTTCAGTTTTTTGCTCTGTTTACCTTCAACTATATTTTCTTGTTTTACATTTTACATCACCTGAACATGTTCACTTTATTTAGGCATCCAACATATAGTATTAAATACAAGGTCATTAGTAGGTCTTAACTTTAGGTTGTCAAATTACTGAAAAATTAAAACTTGAATATTCACACAAATGACCCTTCATTGTTGAAAGTGAATTCCTGTGTATACAATTAGGCCCTACTAAGAAATTACACACTCTTGGAAATAAAACAGAAGGAAGTAAGCACAATACAAAAAAAAAGTTTTAAAATAAAAAAAAATGGTATTGAGCTTTATATTATAGATCAGAGAAGCTTAAAGCCACTCTCTTTTTCAACTCACCATTATAGAAAAAGAGGCTGCTCGGACATCATATGCCATTGAATGCACGTTTGTGCTCCTAAATGTGGCCAAGAACAAAGTTACAAAAAACTGTGATCAGAAAAAACTCAGTAAAAGAGTTTTATCTAGATGGTAAATTAGATCACAACAGCACAATATAAATATTTTCAGGAGAAACAGACAGACACCTCAGTTGTTAGTGAAAGCATGAGTCAGGGCAGGAAGTTCAAATGTCAAGATGTCTTAAAACTGGCAAAATATAGAACTACACATTAAGAAACATGGCAGGATCATTGACTGATTAATACTGTGGGCTACACTGGCTGGAAAAATGCAAAGCAGCTCTCAATTTTCTGACATTCAGACATTTGTATAGACTGGACTGCTTCCAATTGGTTTGGGCACACAGTCAAATGATCAGAAACACTCTGCTGGTAGGCTTGTTGGGAGAAAACAAAAGTCTGCCCACTTGTAGAAGATAAAGAGCAATAAAATGCAGAAATGCACAAAAAATATGCCCCAGTCTCCCATAATCATGACAGCAATAATGTAATGTAATCTATCTATCTATCTATCTATCTATCTATCTATCTATCTATCTATCTATCTATCTATCTAATCATATTACTGTATTGTATGTATATTGATTTTATAAATTATTTTAATAAATGTGTCTGCAAATTAAAAAGAAATAATAAGCAGGAACCAGAATGCAGACTTGTTAAAAAAAACACATCCAGTAGATAGAGTTCTTGAGAGCACCATGAATGCAAAAGGAACCTGCTGTAAATTTAGAGGAAAAAATCTCAAAATGATGTTTGCCCTTCCAAAATGAATTAGAAAAAGCCATCAATCTTGCCTGTATTCCCATGTCTGTTTTTATTGATAAAAATGGCTGCTGGGATCATCCTCCAACCTAAGTGGTCACAGCAATTGTCTCCACAGGCACTTCATTTTGAGTGCCAGTTTGTGGATAATTTTGGAGAAAAACTAGAGAACAAAAATGTGTAATGAGCAAAGAAAGATATTTGAAAAAAGGTAGGAAATTCTTTTCACTCAAGTGATGGAGAATATCAGCTTGAGAGTTTAAGAAAGTACAATAAGTCACAAACCATGTGTGATTAAAGCTCAAAGGAAAGATGAGTGATGGAAAAACAAGAAGACAGTTGAAACATAGGGAGACTTGAGTGGTTAAAGGACAGCAAGCATTAGATGATATGGATTTTAAAGAGCACTGTTCCACCTATCATTTTAAGAAAAGAGAAAATTCACTTTTTAGAGATTGAGGTTAGTAGTGCTCGAAGCTCAAGCACAGTCTAGCATTTGAGTAACAATTCTGGAATTTTGAAAAGAAAGGTATTACCATGGGATCAAAAGCCTGAAACAGTATTTTAATTCTCACTACCAAAGAAAAAAAAAGTTTTACAATTTGGTTGGATAGTCTGCCTTTGACTTGTCATTCCCGTGTCTCAGACATTTGTTTCTCATTGAAATCACATTCCTACTTCTAAAGGATTTATTGGTTTTGGACTCTTGCAAATGAAATGTGCTGGAGAGTAAGTTGGGTGTTTGGGACACTTAACCTCTGCTTCTTAGGAAATAAAAGTAAGTGACCTAGCAACCAAACATTTTTTTCTTTTTCCATTTGGCTATATTGTGGCAATAATATCTAGTACATAAAATATTACTGGCTTACAGACTTTTTCCTCAGACACAGCCACAAAGCTTCTGGGGGGGTATGGGTG
Source organism: Erpetoichthys calabaricus (assembly GCF_900747795.2). Classification (NCBI taxonomy): domain Eukaryota; kingdom Metazoa; phylum Chordata; class Cladistia; order Polypteriformes; family Polypteridae; genus Erpetoichthys; species Erpetoichthys calabaricus. The sequence continues at coordinate 61,484,846 of NC_041400.2, forward strand.
GAACTATGATAGTAGATGCTGTCACAATCTACTTTGCCAGAGAAATAAAAAAAGTATTAATGCTCAAAAGATTGTTTATTTTATTTTGTGTTGACTGTGTTGTCTGATGCAGATTAAGTGACCTAAACATATCAATGTTAAAAATTCCAAAGCAAACCTAAAAAAATATACAGTGCAAAAAAATATTTGTTAAAGTAACAAGGAAAAGTTTTAATCTTAATTTAGTTTTAGATTTTTAAAGTGTTACACCACAGAAACAGCAATGGAAGTGTAACATTTCACAGTTAATATTAACTGAGTGCTTTATTTGTTTTTATTGATTTATTTAATTCTATTTTTCTTTTTCCTTCACTGTTTGCTTCAGTATCTTTCTAGCCTGTATTTACTGAATTTCACCACAGTCACAGGATTGTCAGAATCACACCTGCCACAATGTTTGTCTGCATTTCCTCTGTGGTGTTTGCCATGTCTAAAAGAGGTGAACTGAAGCAGGAGAGTTGTTAGCTTCTTTCTGTAGTTTCTTAGGTTTTTTCTGTTCTTTCCAATTTAAACTGATTTACACTGTAAATTCAGAACAAGCAATTAGTGTACTTACTACACCCATATCTATTAATCCTGTTTAAACAGCATTAAATGCCCAAGTTGGTGAGTTACCTCTGGAAAATACAGCTAAAATTATAGTGTTTGTGCCTACAATGGTTCAAACTGCTGTTTAAACATGGGGTCATGGTTATTTGATTGCAGGTCATTCTGGTATAATTGAACTATAGATCTCGTCTCTGGCTTCTGGTGGTCTAGAATAAATTATGATATTGCAGCACATACTGTAAAAGCTTGTGAAACATGTAACATGCCTAAAACTGTACACAGTAATCTGGAAAGTCTTTTTCAGACTGTGCCTAGTAGAACTTAGAGAGACATTTCTGCTGACTTTATTACTGACCTACCAAATATTGCTGAAAATGCTGTTATTCTGGTTGCTGTAGATGAAATTGCCAAGGTTATCAATTTCATTCCTCTGAAAAAAAAATAGATATATTTATATATATATATATATATATATATATATATATATATATATATATATATATATATATATATATATATATATATTTTTTTTTTTTTTGTTGTTGTTGTTTTTTTAATTAATATATATTCTGTTCCATAAGGAACTAGTAAATATATTTCTTGATAAAATGATCTACATGCATGGTGTTCCAGAATCTATTGTTTTAAGCAACCTTAAAAGCTTTTATTTAATTGTGATCTGATCATCACCCCATATTGAATGGACAGACAAAATGAGTTAATGAAGAGTATGAACATCATTCATTTACTAAGTGGACTTTAGAACTGGAACTAAAATTTGTCCTGGACAGAATTGCTATGAATGTTTGTCTCCTTTTGAATGTGTTTATGGGTTTCGACCAGTTCTTTTTTTTCTTCCTTTAAATTATGTTTCTGTTTTTTTGTAAATGGTATTTGTTATGCCATCTCTAGCCTTGTAGTGCGGGAGGAGTAAAGAAGATGACTCTCATAGGTCACTTTCTAGAGCGCCCATTAGCTTTTCTCTAGTGAGTCTGTGCTTGCTTGGGTAACACAATGAACTCTTTGGAAGTGCACCCCATTCATAACATATCATCTTTGACAAAGAATGTAGCCAAACAAAAAGACAGAAACCAAAAAAAAATTAAACTTCTCCTTTTAATGTAATGTAATACTCCACCCAAAAATGAGTTTTTTTTATATGTTACTTGCTCATTGTAGTTTGTAGTTTGATGGCTAAGAAAATGTTTTAAACACGTGTTTTAATTTAGAACATTTAGCCACATTTATTGCTTTTCTAAACCAATATCAGCGTTTCTTGTATGTTTCCATCCCTGGGTATTTATTGGGAAATACGCATTATAAAAAATAAATTCACACTTCTGATGACCTAGACCAAATTAATACCCACCATCTTGTGAGAATTCTGCTATACCAGATGTACATACTGTGCAATGTAAAATTATTAAATCAACTTATTTTTGATTCCAAAGCTCACAATATCTCTGCTATGAAATCCCTTGGGCTGGAGTAGTAGCTTGGCAATGCAGCAGTGGCACCAAGTGCCACAGCAAGATATGGAGAAGAGAAACGGAAGAGAGTAGGGTCAGTAACAGTTCATAATGATCGCCTCACTTGAATTTTTATGTAAATGACTAACAAACATATTTGGAATAACAACTCACCAGCCGCTCTAATACGAGTATGCTATATTAAAGTAGTAAATCTTCAGGAAGGACTTAAATGCTGAGAACAATCCTCTAAAGAAACTCAAACCAGTTGTCTGCTTGCCTAGTGGCTATCATGTTCACTTTTTAAGTTACCTACTGTATGTAATTCAATGAATCTACATTACATTATACATTTCAGCTTGTAAATAAATAATTAACTGGTTGAATGAATGCACATTTACCTTTGTCAAAGTAATAACTTCTTATTCTAAGAAGATATTCAATGAGAATTAATGTTATTGCCAAATTTTGTATTATTGTAAAAGACATTTGTTTTGCTTTCAGCTTGTATATCAAATGCACAGTAAAAGCTACAACACTGTAATATACAGGTAGAATATTAATTTTGTTGAAAATAATAATAATTCTTCTTCTTCTTCTTATTATTATTATTATACGTTTTATTTCTAGTTTACTTTTCCATGCTTAAAGTGTTTTACAAGTATTTCAGAAGACACAATAGTAACAGAAGTACATAAAAATGTCAATAAATAACATTTGATAGAAATTAGTACCAACGCCTTAAACACCAAATAAAAGACACTTATATGAACCACAAATATTTTCTTAGCACAATCTATACATACAAAGGAGAGTTGGGATCCGTGTGGCTGTGTTTGTGTGTTTGTGGAGGGACGGAGAGTTAAGGTGGGTGTTGGAGTCACGTGATCATCTCCCCTCCCATTCACCTGATTTCATTCACTTCATTTCGCTCCGAGCTCAGCTCCGCAGCTGAAGCGGTCTTGCCGTCCTTTCTCCTTTACTGATTTACTGTTTAGCAGATGCGGTACTTACTGAATAGTATTTTTTCCCTTAGTGTTTCTTAGTGTTTAGTAGACGCAATGTGCCGGTGTTCCCGGCGGTGTTGCGGTTTAGTGTTACTTTCTACTTTGTTTTTGTACTTTAGTGTTTAATAATAATAATAATAATAATTCATTACATTTATATATGGCTTTTCTCAGTACTCAAAGTGCTAAAATAGTCAGTGATACTTAGCTGATAGCAGTGTAGAAGCAGCACAGCACAACGCAGCCAGTAGGACAGCACGTGTGGTAGCGTAGGTGAGCGGCGATAGCAAGCAGCAGAAAGCACAGCAGCAGGAGAAGGAAGCAGGATTTAGATGTTCCAATACACAGCCATAAACAGTAACGCTTGGTAATTTTAGGCGTGATCGCCCCGAAGCCATAAGCCAGGTTAGAATGAACATCAGATCAGTTCCCAGTCGTAGAGTACTGTAAGATGAAACGGGAGCAGATCAGCATAGCGAATATAATCACGGAGACAGATCATCCCAAGGTGCTAGATCGCCAGGTACAAAGAAATGTTCATAGGTCTCGTCCCGTGATCCACAGACTCAGCTGTTCCCAGTAAAGTGGAGTCCATAAAATCTGTAAATATTAAGCCAAATCCAAGCAATTCGAGTCAGCTGTATCCACGTACTATACATACAATAAACGAAATAAAACAAGCATAAGAAAGTGCAGAATTAAGGCGAATTTTGCGAAACGTGTTGTTAACAGGGAGGAGCGGCGACAACAAGCGTGCGCCAGCGTCCCCTCACCTGCTACAATAAAGCAGTTATAATAAAGAAGTTTAGTAGACTTTTACTTTATCTCATTTAGTGTTCTTCCCGGCGGTGTTGCCGTTTTTTAGTGTTAGTGTCTACTTAGTGTTTGTGTTTAGTGTTATGGAAGGAGTGATCTTACCACAGTCAGATTTTGCAATGAATGAGTTGGTAAATAATGATTATTTATCAACAGATCACATGAGAAAATTCAACGAAATTTTAGCTGCGCATACAATTTCCAACCTCAAAAGGTTTTGCTAATGTGGACTCCTGACATACCTATAATGCCCATTCCAGAAAATGCAAAACATATTCAAATATTACCTTCTGCAGCTACTGAACGAGTGACTCACTGGGTGTGTACCTATTATGATGGTGCTGTAATTCATGTCTATGACAGTTTAAACGCTGATAAAAAATTCAACCTCACCGAAGAGCAGCTTCGTTTCCTTCATGCTTTGTTTCCTTACAAACCTCCCATAGTTTATGAAGATGCACAGCAACAATTAAATCATACAGATTCTGGTGTATTCTCAATTGCATTTGCTGTGTGTATTTCTTTAGGTATTGACTCAAGTGATATATATAAAAAATGTTAATGTTCGTTTGTTCAAAACCTTAAATCTCCGAAAAGTTCTTCACCGATTGCTTTGAAATTTTGACACAACGTTGCATTTGAATACGCGCTGTTTTTATATACATATATTATATAGATTTCACACCTGTGACAGGTAAAAACATGATTTTTTTGAAAACACAATGCCATCTGTTGGACGTAAAAGCAACACACGCTATACTAAATATTTTACGATTCTGTTTCAATGTTTTGATCAAATACATTTGTAAGTACGTGAATAAAAGCAGCGACATGGCAGTTTTTGGCATGCAACCAGAAAGAAGTGATAGGAATACGGTTATACATATCGATGAAATCGCACAGTATTAGGCTGGAAGATACATAAGCAGCAATGAAACTGTATGGCGAAGTCTTTCATTTCCCATACACGAACGAAGTCCAGATGCTGTTCACTTAGCAGTACATCTAGAAAATGGACAACGCATTTATTTCACAGCTGCAAATGTGCAACAAATAGCCCTGAATCCACCGGCTACAACGTTAACTGCTTTCTTTACGTTATGTCAAAATGATGTGTTTGCGAAAACACTGCTGTATTCGGAAGTGCCTGCGTATTACACATGGAATGTGAGTAGAAAATCATTTGAACAACGCAAATGAGGAGAGCGAGTCAACGGACAACCTGGCATATTCAAAGAAACTATGATAGGCAGACTGTACACCGTGCATCCCAATCAAGATGAATGCTTCTTTATTCACATGCTGTTGGTAAATGTGCCCGGTCCAACGTCTTTCCAGCAATTGAGAATTGTCAACGGCGTTACACATGCCACTTTCCGAAGTACATCTCAAGCTCTGAATTTATTGGAGAACGACCGACACTGGGATGTATACATTAATGACGCGTGCAACACGTCACATCCAAATCAAATTCGTGCATTGTTTGCAATCATATTGACCGCCTGCCCTCCTTCATCTCCAACACAGTTATGGGAGAAATATAAATCGCACATGGCTGAAGATATTTTTCGTCGAATACGCAAGTAAAATTCAAATATAAACATGGATTTAACAGCAGAAATCTACAAATAAGCGTTGATAATGATTGAAGATTTGTGCTTAGAAATTGCGAACAAAGTTCTCAATCAATTGGGAATGCCATCACCGAATCAATCTGCTGCTGCTTCGTTCGATGTAGAATTGCATTGTGAACAAAATTACAACACGGGTGATCTTTTGTCGTATGTGCAATCAAATATTCCTAAGCTAACGCTTCAGCAAAAAGGCATTTACGATCAAATAATGCAAACTGTCAATAACGGGGTTGGAGAAATCTGGAAATTGGGAATGGAAAGGTGCCGGTTGATCCGACCTCAGGACGAATTTCATTGCCTCATAACTTCTGTAATTTAGTGACATCAAAAGAAGAATTGGTTGAAAAAGTATTTCCCAATATTCAAACCAATTATAAGAATCACGATTGGCTGAGTGAACGAGCTATTCTTGCGGCCAAAAACAAAGACGTCTACGAACTTAACAATATTATTCAGGGTTGGTATTGATTTGAGGCAAGATTGCTTTTCACATGGCCAACTATACGTTGCATGCTCAAGAGTAAGCTTAGCGCACAGCTTGGTCATATTACAACCGGAGGGGCGAACTGACAATGTGGTATACAAAGAGATCCTTAACAAATAATTATTGGTACATTTTCCCTCAGTTTATTATTTTAAATTTTAAAGCAGTACTTCGCCGCTGCGAAGCGCGGGTATTTTGCTAGTAAAACAATAAAGAGAAATAAAACACAGAGTAGTAGAAGACAATAAATAAATAATATACTTTATGATGCAAAGTACAGTCAGAAAGACAAGGAGAGAGATTAAGAATGTCAGTATAACCTGAAAGCCTTCCTGAATAAATATGTTTTATGAATAAATTGAGCCAGCAGATCAGTTTACTTTAGGAAAGTAATTTCAGTTGGAGTTTGATTACTGTTCTTTCATAATTTTTTTCTGAACTTAATTTTTTGTAAGTGAGTTAATGTTTTTTCATTATGTTTGGAATCACACCAATTCCGAATATATTGTTTTCTTTGTAAGTTTGTGCCTTAGCAGCTATACTAAAACAACAACAGGTTTCTAAAGGTCATGTTCTGACATTATCTACTCAATGATATTTATGCTGATGTCCCGTGTAACTCATTAATCAAGTTTGTGAACATATTCTGAAAATCTTCCATGATTCTTTACATGTTTTTTCTGGCAAACAAAGTTAAGTTTGTGTTTACTGAATTAGAATTTTAGTTTGTGTTGGGCTCTGGCAAAACAGACTTGCTTTTCTGCTTTTGACCATTTCTGTTTTTGGTTCCTGGTCCATTTTTCCTACCATTCGTCTACACCTTTCATTTGTGGTGGCACAACAGCAGAAGAATGACATTTGAGTTACAACAGGTGTTTAGGAAATGTATCTAAGAATGCACTCATATAGGAATTTGCATCGGTGCCCAGAATGAATATATAGTCTTTAATTTTTAGAAACTGGCTAGATAGATTTGGAAGGAATCACTAATATATGATATCAGAAAATAAACAGAGCTCAGGAGAACCTTTGATGTATTTTTTCTGCTTAAGCAGTGGATAGTGCATTATCATTTAAAATTCATAAATGAGACAAAAAAAATTCCAAAAATCAACTTTTAAGTTAGCTATAGCGATGACAGATGAGAAAACAAAAATCAAACAATAAAAATGAGAATAATGAAAAAGGCTAAATAAAGCAATGACCTTACCATATCTAATCTTGTCAACACTTACCATATTCACAGTTTACCTACAGTAGCTTGAGCAGTTGTTGGACTAAACCCAGGTATGTGCTGACCAGTCAGTCAGTCAGTCATTATCCAATCCGCTATATCCTAATACAGGTTGATGGGGGTCTGCTGGAGCCAATCCCAGCCAACACAGGGCACAAGGCAGCAACAAACCCGGGCAGGGCAGCAGCCCACCGCAGGACACACACACACCAAGCACACACACTAGGGACAATTTAGGATCGCCAATGCACCTAACCTGCATGTCTTTGGACTGTGGGAGAAAACCGGAGCATCCGGAGGAAACCCACACAGACACGGGGAGAACATGGAAACTCCACGCAGGGAGGACCCAGGAAGCAAACCCAGGTCTCCTTACTGTGAAGCAGCAGTGTCTACCACTGTGCCATCATGCCGCCCATGTGCTAACCATTAAGTGATAAATTAAGAATTTTCCTCACCTCTTGTAGGACTGTTTGACAACTAGAATAATTAAGAAACCTCATTATCAATGGGCTCAGATTCAACATACTTTCACTAAAGGAATGCAGTCTAGGGCATGTTTTCATCAACTAGGTAAAAGTCACACAGACCAGATAACATGACCAGGCAAGCTTTAAATTAGAATTTAGGTATTCCACCAGGCTTTCCAATGCCTTAATTTGTTGTTATGGGGACTCGCTGAAATTTCCAATGCACTAAATTCTTCGATAATTTCCCCATTTTCCTATTTTGACCTTCTCCATGTTTTACAGAAGAGCACTGAGGTCATGTTGAAAATTCAGTTGCACAGTGACTCTTGTCAGTTACACACTTTTTCATTCCGTAAAAGTCTTTTGCCATATTAGACTTGGTGGTATCTTCAGCCAAGACTGCCTCAGTGTGGAGAGCTATCTTCACCAGGTGGGAAAAGCTGAGTATTGGATTGCTTTGCTGCAGATAATGTCTCTGAAATCTCCTATTTTAGTATAATTTCCCATGTTGCTTATATTGGGGGTTTACAAGTAAATAATTTTTAGAAGATGAGGTATACAACTGTGGATCCTGAGAGCTCCATTAACACACATTCATTCACTGCCAATGATCATGTGCACCTTTTAGTGCTACTCACTGTTTATCATTTACTGACAAATAGGAGATATTTATGTTAAAAACAGCAAAAAGTTTCAGCATCATTTTATAGGTTTCTTCACCAGAACTCAGGAATATACACTGTCTTTTTGAGTTTGCTCAAGACACTGCCCATGAGTACATGATCTTTTTGGGGATATTTCCTTAGCTCAACAGTCCAATAAGTACTTAGACTTTAAATATGCATCTTGTTTTCTCCTTACCAAAAAACCTACTGAGGTTAATACGTTTTTTCATTTAACTCCAGAATTTTCAGAGTAATTTTCCTGAAAATTGCAACACTTCTCTCCATAATTTTATTGTTTTCTAGAAAGTTTAGTTTTTCATTCGCTCACTGTTAACTCTTCCTTTCAATGATTAAACTTAAAGATAAAAAGAAATTGAAAACCTTTTTTAATCACAATCTCAGCTGGATATTTTTGTTTTAAATGGCAGACATGGCATATACCTAAGGCGTAGCTTTTCCTTTTAAAAGAAAGTACTTGTATTAAGGCTTTTTTGATAATGACTCCAACATTGTTTGCTATTGTAATTCAAAGTTATGGCTCTCTCTTGTAATACATGGATCTTGCTGTGACGGTAACTCCAATTCTGTCTATCTATTAAATAAATAGGAGTAAGCATGTGTCAAACCAGAGAACTAACAAACCTAAAAGTGTATCAATTGAAAGATGGAAATGGGAAACACTTTTATTTAATTAAGGTTGCTGCCATAAGACTAAATTGACAGCACACCCAAACATGCACAGAGCTCCTGATTGCAAGGACAAGCAGTCACAAAAAAGGACATAACATGGTGCACGGATACATTGGAGTAGAGCAGGCTCTAAAAGTTAAAAGCTTGGTCAGCTATGTAGAAAACAAACAGAATACAGGAGCCCAGTCGCCAAGGGTGGAAATTTAATTCCATTTTGTCCAAAACATGCTTCTCAGATTTTAAGTTGGTATTTGAAATGTCATGTGCAAGTGACTGTATGTGTTTTCACATGAACTATAACATAATGCCATGGTATTCCATACTATTGAAATGTCACACAGCAAAACAACCAGAAAAGCCAATGCAAAGAAGTAAACAATTATAAATATTAATAAAAATATGCTCAAAACTCTTAAAACAACTAACACTTAATGGCTTGCCTCGCACAGTTAGTGGAAACGGAGGACATTTTTGGTACAACTTTCCTGTAAGAAAATCCTTTTTGCCAAATTCCTAATGGACATTTTTGTTTTTGAATTTTTCTTTTACAATGTTTGAATTTCCAGGAAAATGAATAATGAAATTGTATTGTATTTTTTTAGAGTTTTTAATTTCAAGGTCTATTTCTGAATAATTCTAAAGTATGCTTACCATGCACAGACAAGGTCAAATAGAAAAAGTCAGCTAGGCTCAGAGTTTAGAATTGCACAGCTTCCCTATATACATTAATAAAACTTTATTTTGGCAATTTCTTAAGAAAATTGACTCATTTTTAACTCAATTTATCTTGAATTTGAGACTTCCACACATTCTAAAGGTGACTCTATAAAGACCTAAAGCTGAAGGTGGCATGGCACTACTTCATTTTCAATTTTATTACTTGACGGCAAATATACAACCTATAAAGATCTGGAAATTAACAAAAATGGAGTCATTTACACAAGCCTGGATGGCAACGGAAATACAATTTTGTTGTACTTCTTTATATGCCCTGGCCTTTTCCCCAGTAAATACTAATTATCGTCAATATACCAATAATCCGACTGTCCGTCAGTCACTCAGAATATGGAACCAATGAAGGATGTACATCAAGAACGATAATCAATTTTTTCAACTCTCTCTTGAATCTTTGGAAAACATCCAGGATTAAAACACTTAGAGATCTGTATATAGATATTTGTTTGATCTTATGAACAATTATGCCTTAAATTTAATTTACCAGGAACACAATTTTACCACCACTTTCAAATCAAAAATTTTTCTAAAAGAAACCTACCCAATTTTCAAACCGCCCACCTATTTCTATTCCAGAAAAAATACTGATCATTCTTGAAGACTCAGACAGCATCTCTACAACATATAAAAACACTAGCAAAATACCCGCGCTTCGCAG